>NC_054539.1:75293852-75316352 GCF_017654505.1 Polyodon spathula
TGGCACACAAAAGCCTAAAAATTTAGAGCCTTGTGCCAACAATTAATAAAAATATAACACCTGGTCCACACATCCAATCATGATCTCACCCGCTCATTTCTCGACCCCTCCTCTATCTAAAAAGCTAGGTGAAACAAAGAAAATAATATTATTTTGAATATATGAGTGTTGTCTGAAATATATACAACACTATTAGTTATGATTATATTGATTATATGTATTAATGTCTAATAATATATTCCCTCATGCCATTCTATTCTTCAAATTAGTTTTCATTCTCTCTTTACAGGCGTGTGCTTAACAGATATTATAGGGAACTTCCAGCTTATGTTTTTCCCAATATAGAGTTTCTCTTCATGGATAATCTATTTGTTTTTTATTTAAGTGTAAGATTGTAATGTCTCTGTCCTATGAGTTTCCTAACAGCACGAATTCAGCTGAACTGCGGACGACCTCCTATTTTTTTCAGCGGCACAAAAACCAGCTAAAACCGGTTCGCCAGCTGTGCACTCAGCTTTCCAATTTCCAGCGATAATCAAAGTTTTTTCCAGTTTTTCTATGGTGAGGAGACACTCTAACCTTGACGCTGTTTGATAAGAGAACTCCGCTCTTCATGCCAACTATCCCTCCACTTTCTGGCATGACTTCAAGACAGGCTCACAGCAAGTTATAAAGTTTTTACTTTCTTAAAACCCATCTTCTATTCTTTTTCTTAAAATTACTTTTTAAGCTTCTTATTTTATATTTCAAACAACATCTCTTTATGTTGCATCATCTTTTAACTCAGAGTCAAACTAGACAGTTTACTCCCTATAGAACACGACTACTAACTATTTTAAATGCGAACCTGTCTTGATGAGAAACAATTTCATGTATATTATTATAACAGGCAGTGTTAAGCACATGGTCTTACACGCACAAATAGTTTATAGTAAAAAGCAAGCATATTAAACCTTATTTCAACATTTAACAACATTTTCTTAGGCTAAAAAGGGTGCTGCAGAAACTTGCATTCAATTCTGGGAATCAAGCCCATCAAGAAACTGCCTAAAAACTGGCCACTTGTATCAAACTATACCAGCTTCTACTGCATGATTTTATATAAAGAAAATACATAAGTTTCACAATTAAGAATTAAAACAGCATTACGCGTTACTTTTGATTACACACTTACACAATTTTCCAAACTAAAGATTATACAAACAATACAAAGGATTATAACACATATTATTGCATTAATACATTTCATTTTAAATTCTCCAATCCATGTCCGGGGTTTCAGCTCACTCCCATCAAGACTCCACTTCGGTCTCAGGTTCCACTCGGGTAGGCTCAGTGAACACGACAATAGGCTCTCGAATCCATCGTCTTGCATCACAGGTGTGAGTCGCCATGGCCTTGACTTCGTACCTACAAGACACTTGTACACGCTTAGTAGGGACACCTTCCTCACATTCTAATTTTCCCAGATGCGCCCATTTTACTAAGTGACCCTTTCACAACTCAATCATGCATTCAATCCTCTTAATATCTTTTGGGGTTTACATTTAAATGAGAGAAAGAAACACCTACAGAATCATTGCATTCAAACAAGATTCTACAGTGTTTAGCCAAATGACTGCATGCTGGACAAAGTCTGAGCCCAGTCACTGATGACTTGCTTTGGCACATATTACATGCACAATTAACAAGAGGATTATGTTTTAATTTATGTGTCAGGGTTACTTCTGCACCATGTACAATAGTTCTGGATCTGTACACATTGTTACTATACACTTCTTTCTGCTCACATGGAGGCACTTTAGAAGGGATGCCATTCATCCAGAATACAGTAGGGGGCCAAAACTTACTGTTTTTCATATCAGCAGGCACCTAACTTGTAGTTTGTTTATCATCATTAGCGGGCAAACTCAATACAACTGAATCTGAATCAGTTGATGAACCATGAGCCTTAGCTACTGAGATTCTCCATACAAAAGGATTCAATGTTTTACTGACCAGCCTAGCTGATTCAGCGTTATTTGTGACAAAATGATTAATTAAGGCTCCAGCCACAGGCGTTAGTTGGTTGACTAGGACTGACGTTGGTGTTGGAGATGGAGGTGTGTGTTCTGTGTTGCGTGCTGTGCTGTCCCGTCCTGTGTTAGTTCATTGACTAGGACTGACGTTGGTGTTGGAGGTGGAGGTGTGTGTTCTGTGTTGTGTGCTGTGCTGTCCTGTCCTGTGTTAGTTGATTGACTAGGACTGACGTTGGTGTTGGAGGTGGAGGTGTGTGTTCTGTGTTGTGTGCTGTGCTGTCCCGTCCTGTGTTAGTTCATTGACTAGGACTGACGTTGGTGTTGGAGGTGGAGGTGTGTGTTCTGTGTTGTGTGCTGTGCTGTCCTGTCCTGTGTTAGTTGATTGACTAGGACTGACGTTGGTGTTGGAGGTGGAGGTGTGTGTTCTGTGTTGTGTGCTCTGCTGTCCTGTCCTGTGTTAGTTGATTGACTAGGACTGACGTTGGTGTTGGAGGTGGAGGTGTGTGTTCTGTGTTGTGTGCTGTGCTGTCCTGTCCTGTGTTTACATTTTCATAAGTTTCGTAGAACCTTTTATTTTGACCAGACAGTTTTTTAGTGTTTATACCATTTTTGTTCTTTATTTGTTGATTAAATGTGCCCATTAGCATTTAAACTTTTGTGTCTCACTCCCTGGTAGAAACAGCATGCCAGTGATACTGTCCTGTCACACCTGTGTAAAGCCACTTTCCATAATTAAACAATACATGACCGTTTCTTTTAAGTTCATTTAATATATTGTCAAGTTAATGTTCACGTTTCCACATGTTTTATGTTTGCACAGCATGCAAACACCACAACAGGAGAAAGTGATTTGATAGCATTATACAGTGAACCCTAAATGAAGTAGAGGAAGGGGAAGTGGTGGAGTGTGGAACAGCAACGTTTACACATCAGCGTTAGAAAAGCCTTACTCTTGTTCTTGATTCTTTTGCAGGTCAGGTGGATGGATGGCAGACCTTCCAAAAAGAACTGGAACACATCCACAGCCATAGAAAAAAATAGTTAGTTTAATAGTAGTGTTAAACAGAAAATCAACAAGCTTGGCATAAAGTCATTTAGCCAAACTACCTGACTCACCAAAAATGTTCAACAAATGTTCTACTGTTAAATTCTGATAAAACAGGGGTCATAATTTTGGGGTCAAGAAATCACGAGAAGGTAAATCAATGTGCCTGTACAGTGGACAGCTACCCCATTGAGTCAAAGACTGATATTAGAAATCTGTGTGTCATTTTTGACCCTGCTCTTTCATTTGAATCCCACATTTTGAATGTATCTGAAGTGTCTTTTTTCCATTTAAGAAATATCGCTAAATTAAGACACTTTCTCTCAGCACAGGATGCTGAGAGACTGCTGCATGCCTTTGCAACTTCTAGAACAGACTACTGTAATGCTCTATGTTCTGGAATTCCAAACTGTGTTTTTTCAAAATTGCAGCTTGTGCAAAACGCTGCTACCAGGATCCTAACAAAAACAAGAACTTTTGACCATATTACGATGGTATTTGCATCCCTACACTGACTCCCAATACGATATAGGATTGATTTTAAAGTCCTGTTTTTAACCTCTAAAGCCTATAATGGGTTAGCTCCATCCTACCTGAGCGACTTATTGGCCTCATGTGTTCCAGGTCGGCCGCTCCGATCCCAGGATGTTGGGAATTTCATTGTTCCAATTTTTTCTAAATGAACACAGGTGATGGAGCATTCGGCTACGAGTCCCCTAAATTGTGGGATGAATTGCCAGCCTCTGTAAGGGAGGCACCAACTATGGCTGCTTTTAAAACTAGGCTGAAGACATATTTTTACAGTCTGTCATATACATGATTACTACTATTGCCTTTTTACTGTGTTTATTTATTTTATCGTACGTGTGTATTTTATTGTATTGATCTGCTTCTAATGCTTATTGTTATGTGTATTTTCTTATTTTGCCTATGTGAAGCTCTGTGGCAACTTGTTGCAAAGGGCACTAGTTTAAATAAAGATTGATTGATTGATGTTGGCGCTGGGACCACTTGAATGTAACTATCAAGTTTATTCAGGCTTTTGTTTCATCACTCTTAACAAAGTTCTGTACATTAGAAAATACAGCACAAAGTACATTACAAAATACAATACAAATAATTCATACATTATGAATTAAATTGTTTTGACACATGCATTTCTAGATATACCTTTTATATTGATTATACGCATCAATCTTTAATTTAGTTCTTGCAGACACTAAAAAAACCCCCCGACATTTTAAAAATGACCCTCATCCATTGTTGCATGTTGGTGAGTTTCATCACCACACAATGCTGCTGCTGTAAAATGTCATCGTTTTCCTTCAAAAGACATCAAAAGACACAACACACAAAACCTAATAGTCTGTACCAAATGACACCTTTACAGCAGTGTTAGTCAGATTGTTCTAGTTAGAAGCAACACGGTGACTTAGTTTCAGAATCACTGCAGAATGGTCCTGACAGGTGTCTCTACTGTAAACACAGTGGCTGTCTTTGTCTCCACCTGGTGGCCACTTGCAGTTGGATTTTGAAATGCAGCACAGGGAAGAGCTGCAGATCTCTCTTCAGGCAATTATTTGCCTTCTGTAGTTAAGTGTTCCCCAAACTGGCACTTCTCAGTTAATACCTGTCCTCCTAATAAGCTGTTATTTTACTAAATGGGGTTACAACATTAGGTTAGTTGACCCTTTACTGATCTGTCGCTGTCCCATTCCCAACACACCTGCTGAAACAAGGTAACATTTCTCGCTGACACTTTCATAGAAGGATGCTTAAAAAGACCATTGATGGAAGGCCACACTGGGTTTGTTTTACCAATGCTTTCCTCTTGTGGTTGCCAGGTTACAAACTAATAAAGGTAACAGGGCATGCATGAGGAACACAAAAGTAAGATGTTGACTTTGAGATAAGTACCTCTTCAAATGAAACATTGCCATCACATTGCAGTCAAAATAACATTTCCACAGGTTAACTTCAAACTGCCTTGCTGGAGAACACGTGTATTCTGTATCACACTAAATCAGCAATTTGCATAGCAGTTATGTTAGTTAAGGCAATTAATTATGAATGTTTTAATTGCGCAGCATTAATGGGGGGGTATTATTCTTACCATTTTGTGTGCACATGTTGCAGGACCACTCGGATGTCTCTTTATTAAAGCAAACAAAAAGATAATTATGCATTCCCCTATCAAAACATTACCAACAGGCCTGTTGAGGATGTCATTGGTGAATTGGATACAGGAGAGGAAAAGTCCTTGATAAATAATGTACCTGGTTTCTGCATACACATGAGCCTTTACAGCTAGCAAGTCAATTCTGTATCCTTTCTGCTGGTAGTCAAAGTTCATGAAAATGGTTTTGAAGCTTTTGAGTGCATCACTAAGTGACTATGCAGTTAAGACACTTGCCCATCAGTGAGCTGTTAACAGCAGGCTGTGCTCGAGTGCACTTTAATTACTGAAATAGCTGTTTTAGTTATCTGCGTGTTCAAAGCTTGCATTTCCAGTGCATTCTTGTATAAGAGACATTACCAATTTGGATTTCAAGTGCTGCCTTTTGGTTTTAGCAACATTTTTAGAAACAAACACTGTTTCAAATTTAAATTTATTAAAATAATTGTACACAGACATTAAACATTGCAAACACTTATTTTGGTTGTCATTTTTAACCCTCTGAAGACTTAAGAAACTCAAGAAGCAGGGTTTAGTATATGGTTATATGGGGATTTCAGGGACCGCCACGTAAACTGGATAAGCTGGTCTCTGAAAGGGAGATAGTGTGTATTTTCTTGCTTCTAAAAAATCCACCAACTTTCACTTTTTTAAAGTGAAATAAGAGAAGAGCAAAGATGAGCAGATCATAACAGGACAGCCTCATTAATTTGGCCAAATGGCATTGGTCTATTGTATTATTGGTTTCGCCAAATAGCTGAGCAGAGCAACACCACAGGTAAAAACCTTACAGTGAAAAAGAGACTCATACCTTCATCAGTAATACTGCAACACCCCAAGTGAAAACCTTACAGTGAAAAAGAGCCTCATACATTCATCAGCACACAGTGCAACATCCCAGGTAAAAACCTTACAGTGAAAAGAGACTCAAACCTTCATCAGTAACACTGCAACACCACAGGTAAAAACCTTACAGTGAAAAGAGACTCATACCTTCATCAGTAACACTGCAACACCCCAGGTAAAAACCTTACAGTGAAAAGAGACTCATACCTTCATCAGTAACACTGCAACACCCCAGGTAAAAACCTTACAGTGAAAAGAGACTCATACCTTCATCAGTAACACTGCAACACCCCAGCTAAAAACTCTACAGTGAAAAGAGACTCATACCTTCATCAGTAACACTGCACTTCAGCAAGTTTCTGTTTCATGTTTTCAAGGGAGGCTGCTGTTAGGACCAGTTGCTAGGGATATGGTCACAACCCTCAAGGAGTTGGGCTGCTTTTAACATGCAACTGCTTCACTAAGAACCTAGGCAGCAGTAAAACCTCCTCCACATTCCCAGTCTACTAATCCTGGCCCCATTATATGTCTTCCTGATAGCTATAAAAACAACTCACATACCTAACCTACAGTGGGTCTCCTGGTAATGCCACTGTTTACGACTAAGCTGTCAACAGACAGACATTCTACTTCTGCAAGCCTTTGTCTTTCCCCATGGTCTGCAGTCTCTTATTTCTACTTTTAAAATGTATATTAAACTTTATCATTTTACAATATCTCATGAAGTGATTGAGTGCCATGCCCTGTTGGTTATCTGGACAGCGATCATTGATCTAGGGGAAAGTGACAGGTCTGGTCTACACCTCTAGAAACATAGACTCTAAATCTTAAACTTACAATATCTTTCATATTGTACAGCTGGCATTCAGTCCTCCCAGGGACGATTGCAATATCACTTTCTCATACAACAGATACTGTTTGAAGTGTGAATGTTTCCAACATATTTAACACTGGACCGACCAATCATCAACCTGGGGACAGGCCTGTGCAGTGGTGTACCCTTACAGAATAAAGTAACACTATATTGTAGAATAGTACATTTAAGTGGCTATGGGAAACACTGCATGGGAAGACACTGAGCCTATACCCTATCTTCCAATAAGTATGTCTTATGGAATGGTAGCTTCGATCCAATATATACTTTGTGTCCCAGAACCTACAGGGGAGTGGTGGATCAGTCTAAGATCTCATTTGGTTGCTACAGTATGACTGTCAGAAATTCACACAGCAAATGAAAAATGCCACTTTAACATACTTGCATAAAATATTTTCTTAACAAAGTTGTTAAGGCAGGAGAAAGGCAAAAATCAAGCACATCCTATTGACTACATTTACAAAACCAACAATGACCAACAAAATAATGATGTACTGTTCTGTACAGATGCAATGTATCGATCGAATAAAAAAAAGGCAGCAATTAAGCCAAACTTCAATTCTGGTGCAAGGATACATTACAATTCAAAGAAACAAACAGAAACAGTGCTCTTAATTATCTATTGTCTCTAGAAATGTGTTAAAATGTAAACAAATCAATCTCTAGGCATTCAGTATGTCCTTCTAAACGGCGCTTCGTTCCTTTTGCTCTCCTCAGTATCAGCATCCAAGGTCATCAGTGTGGCAGGGCACTTGTCCAGTCATTGGCTAAAACAGGTGAAAGGGGAGGGGAGACTTTTTTTTCATTTGTGCTCTTTTATTAACTGGCAATAATCACTTCAAATTGACTAGCATGATATGAAGTCTTTTAGTGGCTCTTCATGTGCTTTATCTTTGGATTGTATCAGAGTTCAGTTCATCTACAGATATTCTTCACAGTGAATAGGTTTTATATGAACCCCCATTTATCATCAGCTGTCAGCTCATAAATATATCTCTATTCAGTTTAGGGTTATAATTTGGAATCATTAAATAGTTTTTCATATAATCTGATGCAATAACTGCTTCTCCTTTATTAGCTTGCGAAAGATCCCTGCGATAACGCCCAGCAGAGATGACATTAGCACAGGGGGTGGAGGCAGAATCCATGTCACAATATTGGGTAGACTTTAACACAAAGGAGCAGCGAGGAGGTGGAGGGGAAGCAGCAGCTGGAGAGCTGGACTCACTGGGCTTGTTTCAGATGAAGCAAGTGCAATCACAGACGCAGTGATTAAAGTCAAATGCGTCTGCCCCATAGGGCGTGGCTTCTGCAAAAGTGCTATTCTGATCAAAACAAAAACCCAGCGCAAGCTCATTTAATGGTGTAGTGACAGCACCCAGCCAATCAATGCTGAGTAGGTTGGGGAATTTGTTATCCAATCAAAGCCAGGCAACAATCCGTTTAACCATTTGCGGTCCATTTACTCAGCACCTGTCAGACGCGTCAGGTCCAATTTATTTTCACACAAGCTGTTTTTTTTACACGTGCTGTTTAAAAGTAATTTTATTCATGGTAAAACAGGTTTAAAAGGCACTGCATATCAGCAGGACAGTCAGTGGTGCATCTCCACCCCTGCCCCACTCCTTGTTCGTTGTATTTATCACATATCTCTTCAAAGTAATGCATACTGATAAATCATCTCCTGGTCACTCGTTTTATCACCAAACTCCTCAATAATGCTATCCAAGTCATTGTTTTATTACTATAACATCTCAAAAAGCTTGACAAATTTCTGTGATTTCTTTGAGTGCTGGGTGCGGAAGCAGCTATCTTGTTTGTTTGTGTCTGTGTTGTGTGTGTGATATTCATTGAGAACTGAATGCGGAAGCAGCTATCTTGTTTGTTTGTGTCTGTGTTGTGTGTGTGATATTCTTTGAGAGCTGAATGCGGAAGCAGCTATCTTGTTTTTTTGTGTTCATGTTGTGTCTGTGGTGAAGGGACTATGTGGATTGCTCAGATCCACCTCCTTTTTTGACTTCTTCTCTCGGCCTCACTCAGCCATTGAAAGCTTTTCTCGATTTTGTCCGGGGAAAAAAACGACTAGATACCTGTGCCTATGTAGAAATGGTGATCATGTCGAGCGACAGGCGCACAGAGCAGAACAACCAGCATAAGTCAGAACAACAAGTAGTAGGTCACTCGCCAAGAGAATAAGTAAAGTGTGCTTCACGACACAGGAGATTGCTATATTAATAGAAGAGCTAGAGGCATGTAGAGCAATAATTTATTATTTATAACAATTATATAAGGTACATTATTTCATGACATTGACATTACTACATGTAAAGTGTAAAATCCTTCCTACCCTCCCTTGCAGCTCTCCTGAGGGTCGTCTTCTACCCCCGGGTCATCAACAGAACAAACAGAGGAGCTGTAAAGCACACAAGATTATTTTAATGTCTGCACACTACCTTCAATATGCATTTTACTTGAATTGTCAACACACACACACACAAATGCTTCCTCTTTGGCACATTTGGCCATTGTGCTGTCATCAGAATCGCTTCGGCAAATATGTTAATGATACCACGCCCCAAAATTTATACTGACATGTGGCGATGGGGCAAGCGCTATATAATAACGCAGGACATGTCTTCAGAATACCATTTCACACAGTGGTTTTTTTTTACGTCTCCGCTCCATTTTTGCGCCACAGAATCGGGGGCTGTCATCAGAATACAGCCCACTGTCCATTAGGATACTGTCTCACATTTCTAGATGATTCTGAGAATTTAAGTAACAGCAGATATTTATGTAGCAGTTCTGTATAGAGTCTAGGTGCTACCTTGGTGCAGATTTTAAAAAAAAGACGCATTTGCCCTGATACACCTACACAATACACTGACATGCAGAATTCTGATGTGCTGAGGCTGTTCCTGCAGAACCATAACAAGTTATGCAAACAAACACACTGAATTCTATTGAGCTTCGACCGCTTTCATCTTTTCAAGAAGCTTCTTCTAAAGGGGCTACTGCTACACCCTACTGCTTTGAGTTGCTTAACAGCAACCAGTCCACAGAGACTGTTTCTCTGAGCTGTATCAGTATATAGACACTGTCTCGATGAGCTACTTTGAGCTGCACAAAGCAATCAATACACATACACTGTGTCTATGAGCTGCTTTGAGCTGCACGACAGCAATCAGTACACAGGCACTGTGTCTATGAACTGCTTTGAGCTGCACGACAGCAATCAGTACACAGACACTGTGTCTATGAGCTGCTTTGAGCTGCACGACAGCAATCAGTACACAGACACTGTGTCTATGAACTGTTTTGAGCTGCACGACAGCAATCAGTACACAGACACTGTGTCTATGAACTGTTTTGAGCTGCACGACAGCAATCAGTACACATACACTGTGTCTATGAACTGCTTTGAGCTGCACGACAGCAATCAGTACACAGACACTGTGTCTATGAGCTGCTTTGAGCTGCACGACAGCAATCAGTACACAGACACTGTGTCTATGAACTGCTTTGAGCTGCACGACAGCAATCAGTACACAGACACTGTGTCTATGAACTGCTTTGAGCTGCACGACAGCAATCAGTACACAGACACTGTGTCTATGAACTGTTTTGAGCTGCACGACAGCAATCAGTACACATACACTGTGTCTATGAACTGCTTTGCGCTGCACGACAGCAATCAGTACACAGACACTGTGTCTATGAGCTGCTTTGAGCTGCACGACAGCAATCAGTACACAGACACTGTGTCTATGAGCTGCTTTGAGCTGCACGACAGCATCAGTACACAGACACTGTGTCTATGAGCTGCTTTGAGCTGCACGACAGCAGTCAGTACACAGACACTGTGTCTATGAGCTGCTTTGAGCTGCACGACAGCAATCAGTACACAGACACTGTGTCTATGAACTGCTTTGAGCTGCACGACAGCAATCAATACACAGACACTGTGTCTATGAGCTGCTTTGAGCTGCACGACAGCAATCAGTACACAGACACTGTGTCTATGAACTGTTTTGAGCTGCACGACAGCAATCAGTACACAGGCACTGTCTCTGAGCTGCTTTGTTGAGATACCAGATTGTAAATTGGTACTATGAGCCTCATTTACGAAAGGGTGCTAAACTTTATGGTGAGTGATAATTGCAGTTAGTGTGCATGTTAATGATTTCGGTGTTTACTATTGCAATTCTATTCATTATCGCGAGTGATACTTGACATATTATGGCTCGCACTAAATTTAGTGCTTCACACTATGGTAATCAGAATGAATATGTGATTTTTATCGTGATGCACACTGATGGATTTAAAAGAGAATCCAGCTCAGATGATCTGTATTGAGATGAGTTGTATTCACATGGCATTTACTAAAGGACACTAATTTTAGTGCGCGCATTAAAGGGATAATTTATTATTAGTGTGTATGGAAATCAGATTTTAACCACTGATAGGCACGCTATTTAAACCTCTTTTTCTGGAATGAAAACTGTGCAGTTCAATTCTTTTTACTGACTCGATTCGTTTGATTCATTCAGTTTAGTGAATCAATTCAACAGATTTGTTCCTTTGATTCACTAAAGTAAAATGCATCTTGCTAAATTACTTGGTTATGGAAAGCTGGCGGTGGGAGAGTTGTGTGAGAGAGTTGAGGGAGAAGGTTGAGTCTGCATATGAGAGGAGAGGAATGAGAGCCATTGTTCACCAAAAGCAAAAAAAATAATAAATGCAGCTGTTCTGACTGCTTTAAACCGCAACTTGTCTCCTTCTCCTTATATCCTGGAAACCCAGCAGCTCAGCGCTACAATAATTTGCTTTGTACAGCATGTCCTGGGGACATTGTATGTTAATTTATAATCTTTCATCAGCGGATCCTGTGTGCTATTTTATTTGCCGGAACTGCTGGGGCTTTTGATATCACAGTGGTCACGGGTAAGTCTCTGATATTATTGTGCGCATTCAATTAACGCTCACAAACGGTATTTAAACTATTTAAAGGGGGGGGGGGAGAAATCAACAGAAAAACAGAAGGGAGACCACATCAAAAAAAGAGCAACAACTCAAGTAAGACAGCCATTAAATGCATTTATCTAAATGCTAGAAGTCTCAGAAACAAAATGTTAAAACTTGAATCTAATGTACTAACAAGTAACTATGATGTGATAGGTGTTACAGAAATGTGGTTATCCTAGAGGGATTGAGTCGAATATAATATTAGTGGGCATACACTGTATGGGAAAGACAGACAGAACAGAAGAGGAGGAGGGGTAGCGCTATACATAAGAAACAGTCTTGAAGCCCAGGTGTTAAACCTGGACAAAGAAAACAAAGCTGAATCAATATGGGTCAGAATAATAGACAAAAATTCAAAGGGAATAATAATAGGGGCATGCTATAGACCTACAAATTCAGACACCAAGCAAAATAATCTGTTACACCATGACATTAGAAATGCGTGTAGCAAAGGAGAAGCCATACTAATGGGGGATTTCAACTTCCCCCATATAAAATGGGAAAACCCGGTGGGGAGCACGACAGCTGAAACTGAAATGGTAGAAATGACAAACGACTGCTTCCTAATGCAATTTGTCAAGCACTGTCACAAACACAGGACGGATGATATGAAATGATGAGGCGCTTGCTTGCGCCAGTTTATTGAAAATAAAAGGTTTAACAAACACGAAAACACAGGACACGGCACTTCACGCCAAAATAAATATACAAACAAAAACAGACTAACAGACAAACACGGTGCACAGACAGACACACTAACAAACATGGTGAGCAGATAAATAAACAAGTATCGTGCTGGTCCTACCAGCACACAATAGCAATTGATATTTAATTCTAATTCTCCTCCTCTCTCTACCGTTCTCCACTCACCGAACACCCAACCCCAAGTGAATTAAACGTGCATCTATATATATACTGTTGTGCTGGGATTCAATTACTAATTAATTATTCACTTGAATCCCAGCACGTGAATTAATTATGTGCAACCTCGTGCTCACATATTAACTGCTTTAAATGTACGTGAAGTGATGTACAATCCCGTGCCTAAATACAATTATACATTTCTAAACACATGTGAAACACAGACCCATTTATATCCCGTGTACCAAAGACTATACACCAACATTTAACACACCACACACAACATATAACAGATAATATACACAGGGGTGGGCACTTTGTCACAGGCACCAACTAGAGTGGAGGCAGGCCTTGATTTAGTCTTTTCAAATAACGAAGACAGAATAACTAAAACTAGGGTCTGAGAACCACTAACAAACTCACATGGTTTCATTAGAAGTGCTTTTTAAAACCCAGAAAGTAATGACTAAAGCTAAGGTTTACAATTTTAAAAAAGGCAAACTGTGAAGGTATGACAGAGACTAACAGAAGTAGATTTGAGTAATATAGAGGAAACACCCACAGAAAAAGGATGGCTGTTTTAGAGGTACTAGAGGAGCAAAACAATTATATCCCAAAAGTAGACAAATCAAAATCTAAAACAAAATTGCCAAAATGGTTTCATAGATCAATTAAAAAAAATATTCAGAGAAAAAAGGCACTTTACAGAGTGTATAAAAGAACAAAGTACACAGAAAGAGTACTTGGCACTGCAAAAACAAGTCAAAAAGGAAGTTAGAAAGGCCAAGAGAGAGAGAGATAGAAATGAACGTTGCCAAGGGGGCTAAAACCAATTCCAAAAAGTTTTTCCAATATTATAACAGCGAGAGAACATTCAAATAAAAGGTTAAATGTCTAACAAATACAAATGGCAAAATCAAAGATGAAAAGGAAAAAAATAGCAACTATATTAAATGATTACTTTCCACAAGTTTTTACAAAGGAGGATACGGACAACATGCCCCACATATCGACCTGTTCCGATCCAATTTTAAATAACTTTAGCATAACAGAGAGAAGTGATCCAAAATGGAAAGCTTTTGACAAAGTCCCACATAAAAGATTAATTCTCAAATTGAACGCAATAGTGATTCAAGGAAATGCATGCACATGGATTAGAGAGTGGTTAACATGTAGAAAACAGAAGTACTGATTAGAGGAGAAAACTCAGAATGGAGTGAGGTAACCAGTGGAGTACCACAGGGATCAGTATTAGGTCCTCTGCTATTCCTAATCTACATTAATGACTAAAGATTCTGGTATAGTAAGCAAACATGTTAAATTTGCAGATGACACAAAATAGCACGAGTGGCAAACATCGTTGCAGCAGCAAAGGTCATTCAAAATGATCTAGACAAGATTCAGAACTGGGCAGACACATGGCAAATGACATTTAATAGAGAAAAGTGCAAGGTACTGCATGCAGGCAATACAAATGTGCACTATAAATACCATATGGGAGATGCTGAAATTGGAGAAGGAATCTATGAAAAAGATCTAGGAATTTATGTTGACTCTAGATGAACTCTAAATGTCTTCATCTATACAATGTGGGAAAGCTATAAAAAAGGCCAACAAAATGCTCGGATATATTGTGAAAAGTGTTGAATTTAAATCAAGGGAAGTAATGTTAAAACTGATGCATTAGTAAGACCTCATCTAGAATATTGTGTTCAGTTCTGGTCACCTTGCTACAAAAAGGATATTGCTGCTCTAGAATGAGTGCAAAGAAGAGCGACCAGAATTATTCTGGGCCTCCTTTCGTTTGTAAACTTTCTTATGTTCATATGTTCTTATGTATGTAAATTAGCCAAATACTGTGCATGTATTTTAATGCATTCTCTGTCAATAAATGGTCAGTACATTTAGATTTATCACACACATTAAGTTCACTGTGTTACATGCGTGTTAACTCTAAGTGTAGGGCCCTTTCATAAATGAGGCCCTTTGTGTATAATGCAGAAATTTGGTGAAAGTGACAGCAGCATAGTTAAGACTGACAATCTGCTGCATTGTAACTGTAGATCCTCCATAAATTGCATTCATGTACTGCCATTAAACCTTATTCTATCTTTATTGCTACTGTTTGCATGTAAATACAATACTTTCTATTACATTTTCTAATGTTTAATATAAGTGTTACTTCATTTTAGAAACATAATTGTAAAAGAATATACATTTTTATTTTCTGACAGATTCTGTAGCTGGGTTTATCATGGTACTGAACTCTGGAATGTACACTGAAATTAAAAGATTTCTTTAACAGATTAATCCAAGAGAATCAATCCAAGCTAAATGCTGCCATCTTCTGGGAAAGACCAGTCATTTTTTTTCTTTCCCTTACACATCCTTGTGAATGCTCTATGAATCTATTACTGTTTTTCTGAGACTTCATTTTCAATCTTTTTTTGTTAAGGTTATCTGTCTTTTATATTTCTGAATCAAAACAATTGGTTATTAATTGCCTGAATGGCAAACTAATACATCCAGACATCTTTCCTTGTATTTCATGTTTTGTTTTTTGTACAGGTCAGGATATTCTGCCTTTATTTCCTTTAACGCACACAAAGCTGTGATCAGTTTAGATAAACAGCAATGGGTTTTAATAGGCCTGCCTATTTCATTACCAACAGAAATAAGCATGTTCTAAGTTGGATTTTATATTATTTTGGAAACTTTTTTATTATTTTATTTCTGGGCTATATTTAGATATACTGTCATATAGAACACTTAAATATACTCACTGGGCTCTATTTTCAAAACTGACAGTATTTCAGTGTCGTGATAAACATTTTACCAAACTGAATTGTTTAACAGTCGAATTGATACACAAACATAATCCCCTAAAATAACGAAAACCAGTGAGCACACATTCCCTCTTAAATCCCTCTTAAATCAATGTAGGGTTCAATCAGTGAAAATAAAATATCTAATAGACAGGGAGTAAGAGGTAGATGGCATTCCTCCCAGGGAAAACAAGACAAAAACAGACATAATGTCAATAAAAGGGATGAACTGCAAGTTAACTGTTTGAAAAGAACTCTTATGGCTGGTATATCCTGTGTGTTTACTAATGACAGGAGCCTGCTGGAAACCAGCTCTTTTTTTGGAAGTGTCAGGGTCTGGGGTAACATTGTATTAAAAAAGTGAAGTTGTATATTTGTCTTCTAAACATTAATCCTGTATAATATGTTTCTAAAATATGCTACATTCCTGTCATTACTTATTATTCTTTGTGCTCCTTTTTCCCCATCCGCACTAGTGCAATGATTCACAAAATCCGTAAGTCATAGAGGAAGAGTTGTTATTTTGGTCCAGATGTTGCTTATCTCAGGTGTAATAAGAAGCACCATATTGCTTTAAAATATAATCAAATACAACTGTAATACTGCACACTGTGGTGTGACATTGAATTTACTATCCAAATATGTGGATGCCATTGCCACATGTATGGAAGCTCGTGTGGCACGACTGCCATTGCTACCTGTAGCATCTCCCTCCCTTGCTCATTCAGCGTTGCCACTTGAAAGTTCAAGTTATGTAACTACTGTAGAGCTGGGGTCTCCAATCTTGGTCATGGAGGGCCGGTGTCCATCCTGGTTTTTGTTCCAACTGTACCCTAAATTACATAATTGGACCAATTAAGTGCTTATTAGAAGTTTAATTGGTCCAATTAATTCATTTAGGGTACAGGGACACTGGCCCTCCAGGACCAGGATTGGAGACCCCTGTTGTAAAGTGATAAACTGCAGTTCTGTTGAGTGTATGGGGAAATGGGGATGGCAGGGGTGTGGTATGGCTGAAGGGGTGGGGGGTGAGGGTAGATAGTAGCGATCCCGCACTTCTAAATATAGCACTGCACCCCTGCAATCTGTTTGGTTTTTTTATATAAATTATTTTTAAAATTCAGTACTAAAAAAAACAAAAACAAAAAATCCCAGTATATTGGAGTCCAATTCATGGGGCTTGAGCTGGGGTTATGATGATGGAGCAGAGGAAGCAGAAATTAGCTGTTAGTGGGACAGAAGCGAGCAGAGAGAGCCCGGACATATGATATGGAAGCGGGCTGCTAGTCCGGACTTGGGAGGAGGCTGATACGGCCCGGACTTGGAAATTAGGATAGAAAAGAGTTCCCCCGATCAAGGAGCCGTCCTGCTCGGAGGAGGGGGCTCGGTCTCAAAGGCTGCTAGCCTAGAGGGTCTGACAACACACAGGAGAACTCTGACTCAGCAGGAAATCAGATCAGGTGCTGTTGGGTCCTGAAAGTGTGGCCGGGGGTCCCCTCTGACTCACATAGTGAGAACCTCCCTTTAACGAAGGTAGATGAAGCGTAGCTTGACCTAAGATTGGGGAAGTGAGACTCACTTACCCCCAAAGGATGGACACTTGGCTCCCCCCAGAACCTCACCATGAGACAAAAAATGGAACACATGCCAATGAATAACATAAATGCAGGGAAGAAAGGGATATACAAGACAAACAGGGAAGGAGGTTTAGAAAGGGTTAGTGGGAGGTGGTATATGTGTTTACCTGCCACTCAGTGGAGAGGAAAAAAAAAAACTTTTTATTAGTAGGGGAAAACCTCTGGTGGCCCTGGTGGTCAGATAGCATACATTTTTAGATACATTATCCTATACTTTCAAGACTAGTTCAAGATTACATTAACCATGTTAAATCCCAGATTGAGGCTTCTCCTCCTAACTATTCTTTTTTTCTAGAAAGATCACTCTACTGGGTGGGGAGGTGGACTTGCTACTGTTTTCCGAAGTAAACTTAGATTCAAACAGGAAACTGTAGAAGACTATTCATCTTTTGAAGTTTTAACTTTTTTTTTTTTTTGGTAAATTTGGAATCGCCAATTACTTTTATTATTTTCTCTCCAATTTGGTTAGCCCAATTATTGTTTATTTCAACCTGGCTCACCGCTGCCACCAACGTGCTGATTCGGGAGAGACGAAGACGGATACACGAGTCCTCCAGAATGTGCGCCGTCAGCCGTGCGCTTCTTTTCACTTTGCAGGCCCGCCATACAGCCACCTCAGAGCTACAGTGACCACAGGACCAAGCACTTCTAGGCAACTTACAGGAAGGTCTGCAGGTGCCCGGCCAGTCTACAGGGGTCGCTGGTGTGTGGTGAGCACTGGTGTAGGAAGAGGAAGATGGGCCCCAGTGCAGGACCTTATTGTGGGCCCCCCACCCCAAACGTTAATTTAACCCTTATTTATGAACATTAAACACACCAAATCAAGTGTTCAATATTGAACTATATTTAATTGTCAGAATGTTAGCATGTATGAAACAGTACGTAATAAGAATGTGTTCTACTCACCTACTTTATTTTATTCTGCGTACATCTTTACATCCAACACTACACTATTTTATAATCATAAACGAAAAGGTTTAATCACCAATCCTACTAGGATTCCCCAATTCTACAATCATATAAATTATTACAGAATTTACAACTATGCACAGACATTTGCAGAAATTGTCTCACATAGGAAACCATTATTATTATTATTATTATTATTATTATTATTATTATTATTATTATTATTATTATTATTATTATTAATAAATCAGAAATGCAGGCATGTTGATTTGCTGTAGTTTATTTTGGTGCCTGCAGCAGCACCCAACAGCTTCCATCTAAACTACAGGATGAACCGTGCACACAGAATATAACTGCGTGCCTCAAACCAGCCTCCAGTGGAAAAGTTAGGATAACTAAGACAGCGATAGCAGTTGAAATGAGGGAGGGTACAATCTGAATTACTGGCACCTCACACTGGCAGCTGCAGTTATACAAATGTGTAACATCTGCAAATACAAATGCAAAGGATATTATCATTCTTAAAAATAAAAATAATAATAATCTGAGTGTGTGGACCCATGTGCAATTGCACCCCCTGCACCTGCTCTTGTTCCGCCACTGGAGGTGAGCCGAGGACACCCTGTCCGACCAGTTAAGAACGTCATAACACTAGATCTTACAATTTCTGATCACCTTGCCATTTTTTTAGGTGAATATGCCAGCAACTACAAAGACTGCAGACAGTACATTAAAATCCTGGGGAATTAATTCATCAAATGCTGTTAAGCTTTCTGATGTCTTGAGCTCATTACCACTCTGAGTCCTCATCAGTATCTTAGATACCTTCTGTTTCTTAGATACTGTAGCGTCAATTAAAACTAGGAGAATGTCCTTTAACAAATCTCACCGTGGTTCAGTTATACAACTAGTAATATGAAATATGAGGGTCGTAAAATAGAACAGAGATGGCGGGATTCTAAACTGCACTTTTATTGCACCAAGTGGAAGAGCCACCTAGTTAAATACAGGAAGGCTCTGGCATTGGCTAGAGCTAATTTAATTGCAACAAATACAAATAATCCTAGATTTCTTTTTGCTAAATAAATTAATTAATCCTTCCCCTAGTAGTCCTACCCTTAACACTGGCTCCTCTGACAGCTGCACTGACTTCTTACATTTCTTCAATAATAAAAACTAGACATCAGAAATGAGATTCCACAGACACTTTCTATTAAAGAGGACTCCAGCACAGTTTTACCAGCTACACCTATTAAGGCTACTATGGGTTTTTTTTCCTTTGATTACTTTACAGGAACTGACAGAGCTAGTTCAACATATGAGAGCTACTACATGCTCTATTGATCCTATTCCTACAAATCTATTAAAAGATGTTCTTGTTGTTTTTAATACCCACATTTTAAACAGTATACATGGTTCACTTTCCTCAGGTGTAGTTTTCTCAGCTCTTAAGGTAGCTGTGTTAAACCCTATGCTGAAGAAATACAATTTCTCAGTAACTATAGGCCAGTCTCTAACCTACCATTCTTAGATAAGGTTCTAGAGAGAGTTGTTACAATTTAATTACAAAAACTATCTCTTAATGGTATATTCGAGAAGTTTCAGTCGGGTCTGGTGGTTTTAGTGCTGCACATAGCACTGAGACGGTCCTTGTCAGAGTTGTAAATGATTTGCTGATAAGCTCTGACTCGAGCTTTCCGTCCGTATTAATTCTTCTAGATCAAAGTCTGCCTTTCATACTGTAGACCATTCCATCCTACTGAATCGTCAAATCTTATCGTTCTGATAGGTTTCAGTTCGTCTCTATTGGGGAGGTAAAATCAGCATTATCGGAATTTGTCTGTGGTGTTCCACAGGGCTCCATTCTAGGTCCCTTGCTGTTTTCATTATATATGCTACCGTTAGGTGACATTATCCACAGACACAGAGTGAACTTCCATTGCTATGCTGATGATACCCAACTATACTTGTCCCTAAAGCCAGGGATTTCTTCTGTCTGGGTGTTATTAGCTGCTTGTCTTACAGATGTCAATCAACAGCTGTCACATAATTTTCTAATGTTGAATTCAGTTAAAACAGGGGTTATGCTAGTGGGCTCACAGAACCAACTAAAAGGAAATGTGGGATTACATGAGCTCGACCCTTGCAGTCTCTCCTCAAACCTTAAACTAGAAATTAAGAGTTTGGGGTTTTGATCCTGATCTATAATTTGAGACTCATACTAGGGAAGTTACTAAAGTATATTTTTACAATTTGGGAAACACAACCAAACTTAGACCAAATATTTCTGTATCTGATGCAGAGAGACTAATGCATGCCTTGGTTTAACCTAGAATTGATTATTGTAATGCACCTTTTTCTGGTGTCCCAAAACGAGTGGCATTCCGCTTGCAACATGTTCAGAATACCGCCACTAGAATTCTGACTAAAACCAGGAAAAGTGAACATATTACCCCTGTTCTGACCTCTTTACACTGGCTCCCTGTGCAGTGCAGAATTGATGAAAATTTTGCTGTTAATTTAGAAGGCCCTGAATGGATTAACAGCTAGTTATTTGCAGAGTTCCTGACACCGTATCTTCCAAACCACTCTGAGATCACAGGATGCAGGCCTGCTGGTTATTCCTAAGGTCAACAAAAACAACACAGGAGGAGGGAGGGCTTTTTCTAGTAGCTCTGCAATTATGGAATGCTCTGCCTTTGTTTTTCAAGGAAGCTGGGACCATTACAGTTTTCAAGTTAAGACTAAAAACACATTTTAGATTTCAATGTCACTTTAAAATTGGTGCTTTTGTATTATTATGTCTATACTGTTATTTGAATGGTCTGACTGTGGCAGTTGTATGTGTGACATGCGATACAAATGCATTGAGGTTTGTTCTTTTTTTCTGCTATGTACTGTACAGTGCTTTGTAATACTTTTGTATAAGAAGTGCTAGATACTTCGTTATATATATATATATATTCTATATATATATATATATATCTCATATAATTATATATATAATATATATATGATCAAATGGAAACCTAGAAATGGAATTGGTAATATAGCTGTATCTCCAGAAGGTGGCAGCTGAACACCAACAGAAGAAAAACAGTGCTGTAAAATATTACACAACGCTGTTTACAATTACTGAAAACAAAAACAAGGTATACTAAATCTCACAGGCATTGTTTTAACTTTTAGAGATGTGATACATGCTCTTCAAGGCACCACCAATCTGTGTCGAATAAGATAATAAAAAATATTCTAAGTACCATGCTTTCATATAAAAGTAGCATTTTATTCCTGTCTGATGACTCGATTTGCTTTCTTAAAGACTATTAGTAACTGCAGTATTCATATGAACTGTGTAAAACGAATGGAATGTACTGTAGTGCCAGTCAACCAATGGACATGGGCTTGCCTAACTTCTGCTGAATGCGCTTGATGGGTGGGTTAAATGAAACAAACTAATGTGGTTGAGATAAATAGACAGAAAGATAATTAGTTGTTTGAAGAACCTCAGTTTGCACATCACCCAACCACAGGCTTGCTAAAGGGTGGGAAGCAACATTATTGTTTTTAATTGTGTGGAAATGCCACCCATGAACTGTGCAGTGCACCCACTCCACATGTTCCTAAAACACAACAAGAGCCACAACATGATTTAGCAGTTATTTAGTTTAAAACTTAAATATGAGATCTGCACCATTCTAGAAAGAGTGTAATATAACCACACACCCATAAGAAACCCTGGGCACAGACAGTTCTCTGTTAAGGAAACTGTACTGCTTGTACTTTGTCTGCCACATATGTTCCATGGTGGTGACATCATAAAGGTGTTCTTCAGGGCACTGAAGGTTCCAGTGGGGAATGTTATGAATAGTGGTGACATCATAAAAGTTTTCTTCAGAGCACTGAAGGTTCCAGTGGGGAATGTTATGAATGGTGGCGACATCATGAAAATGTTCTTCAGAGCACTGTAGGTTCCAGTGGGGAATGTTATGAATGGTGGGCTTTTCCTCATAGGAATGTCATCACTTGCTCTGAAGCACTTTCTTTTGTGTACACACAGATTCATCTTCATAACTTGGTTCATTAACAGTAGACAACTGAAAAGAGTCTCAAACTACATTTCTTTATTTTCTTTCTTTCTTTTTTTATGCTGCCCAAAACCTGTTTATGATGGCTGCAATGTTTTTGATTGGTTCTAAGTGCAATTCCTCAAATACCATGCTTTTTTTCATTTTGTATTTTGTTTTTAATAAGGCCTGTTTTGACTGTGGGTTCAGGGTCTGC
>NC_054539.1:75321352-75421352 GCF_017654505.1 Polyodon spathula
TGAATACAAAATGACAGGTAGGGGCAGCGTGGTGCACAGGGTGAGTCATACAGTGCAGGCTGGCATCCTGACTGTGCACAGTAGGCTGGTCTTCCCTGGGGACTCCGCAGGGAGCATTACATTGGCTCTGACGCTCCCGTGGGTTAGGGAGGTAAAACCGGCAGCGACTGTTTCTCTTCATCGTGCTACAGCGAACCCTTCTGTAGGCCTTTGTCCTCCAGAGTTTGGTAGCTCTCTGACATCTGCTCTTGAGTTCCTGGATGAAAAGGGAAGCTGGCTTGGTCTTAGGATCAGAGGACATCCATTGAACCTTCAGGTCTCTTGAGCCATGTGGGGTGAATGTCGCGGTGAGGGGGAAAGCAATTGGGCATTCCAAAGTTGGAAATAATCAGGGGCAAATAATAATTGGACACACTAGATGTATTAAAAAAAATTAAATTAAATAACATGATCACTGCTGTCCTGCAATATAATGAGAAAATATGTCAAAATGTCAGCCTCCCAGTGATGACGTTCATGATGCCCACACTGAGCATCAAGCAACCACAGGCTTCCTCTATATATTCATTCTCATGGACACTTACCAGTGCTCTTGATCATTTCCAGCTTCACTTCCTCTCAGCTGCTATTACATTATGGTTAATATAAAATCTCCTTGTCCCTCCTTAATTATCATGTGCCTTTTATACGCCCCCCTAACCCTCTCTCTGCCAGCGTTGAAGACAGAACAACAGTTATTCACTGACATGATTTCTATTAATCCCTCTCTTTGATCTGATCTGACAAAAAGTTCAAGTGTACGGTACAGTGGATGGAGCCCAGTGATTTTGGTTTTGTGGGTTTTTACAGTTATATTTTCCAGATTTATTTTCAGGTTTGATAGCCTTGCCAAAAGTTGATCAAGCTCATCCCCATATAGCACTAAGATCTGCCAATTAGATTTGCTCAGGAAGGTATGAAATTCAGTTTTACCCATAAGGCCTCTGGATTGAGGAATAATAGTCCTGTACTCTTGGTATCCAACCATACCTAGATAGCAGACAGACTGCAGGCACAACTAAATCAATAAACAGTTATACCAAGATGACCTGCAAGAACAATGTATGTGAATGACTATTTTGTTTCAGTCAGGAAAACTCATGCGATAGCAAGAACAATATTTATTAAAGCTTAGACAAGACAATTCTACTTATACATATTTTTATTACATCTTGGCATTTGGCCTCGCCCTTCAAGGTAGCCCTGACTGAAGGGAAGCAATGGGCAGGGGGCATGATAGCTGCCCTCCCCATTTGACAAAGCAGAAAAACAAGTGTCTGGTGAGCAGGAGGTGAACTCTGGAGTACAGTAGTGATGAATGGATTGAGGTAAGATATGAAGCCCTTTCTAGATGATCACTGGACATGCTGTTTAAAGAATCATGAATGAGATACTAGCCATTTGACTGACTAATGTGTGATAATGGTCATGGAGCCATCACTTTGCTGAATTATTTGCACTGGAAACAGTTTCAAATCAAGTCAACAATCAGACATATCAATGATTTAGCAGTGCAAGTTTCACTTTCTTTTGGCTTACAGAAATGAACATGCCCTTTTTCTAAATGTGTTTGGTAAGGCTTTAAAATAAGTGTCACTGTACCAGTGTCTCGTCACTGACTTCTCGGACGTATGTGTGTTTCTGCAGAAGAGAGACAGATGTTCCGTCTAAAGGGCGATTATCACTCCATCACTCAAATAAAAAAACCCAGTGACAGCCAGCTGTCGCTCGATTATCGCCCGATCAACACACTGCCCTCATCCATCGGCGCACTATAAACCCACAGCGATGCTAAAGTTCCACTTGACTTGAGAAGTATTTGAGCAGAAATGGAAGATGAAGTTATTTTTGACCTTTAAGAAGACAAATACTATTAGAGGGCTCCGACACCTTTCAAATAACGTGTTCCTATACATACACATACCTAACCACAAACAAGTAAAAAAATAAATAAATAAATAAAAAAATTAGGAACATCCTATTATTTAGTTTGATCGTCCAAGAAAACATTCACTGTTTTACCATTATAACAACAAAAAGCTGAATGAGCTGAAAACAGGGCTGCCACTACACTGTCAGTCTATCCACACAGAGTAAACATTTATTCTATGGTCTGAAATGGAGGTTCCGCTCTGTCATTGTTTAATATTATTTGCACATATATTAAGTTATGCCAGTGCTATGACATTATGTGTTGGTCCAAAGAAACACAATCTTGAACCCTTTCATGTGACGTGAGTCTATAATACTCTCTTTTTTCTGCTGATCTTTATAATCTGCTTGATCTACTGCATAGATGCAGGGATAGGCAGTAATTATATTAAACAGCTTCTCAACAAACAAACTGTCATCAATTTCTAGTATTCTGTCACCTAGCAACAAGGTCAGTGACGAGGTCAAAAGACCAAGACACAGCCACCTTTTATAAAAAGTGTGGCCCGCCAATTTTGCCAAAACTATTCATCGATTCATCAGTTAATTTGCCAGCTCGTGCAAAAATTCATAAATGAATTAGGCAATTCATCAGTTCGTCCATCAATTCATAAAATAATTGGTCAATTCATCCATTAAATCATTAATTCTGCAATTCATCCATCAAATCATTCATTAATTCTGCAATTCATCCATCAAATCATTCATTAATTCTACAATTCATCCATCAAATCATTCATTAATTCTGCAATTCATCCATCAAATCATTCATTAATTCTGCAATTCATCCATCAAATCATTCATTAATTCTGCAATTCATCCATCAAATCATTCATTAATTCTACAATTCATCAATTACTTGAGCCAGCTGTTGCCGACAATTGCGCTCTCACCTCTCACAAAACAATATAATGGAAAAATTTCAATCTGGGTTTAGAACGTCACACAGTACTGAAACTGCGATGGTTAGGGCTGTGAACGACCTCCTTCTTAACCCTTTGCGGTTACTTTGGACCAGGTCTGGCAATGCAATTTTCTCTTTCCAGTCCAATGTCAGACCCTGTTCGACATCATCAAAAAGACATAAAGCACAGGTCTGTAGTCGTTTTTTCTCCAGAAAAAGCAGAGAAAACTTTTCAATGGCTGACTGAGACCGATAGGAGCTGAATGAAACAGATAAAAGGGTGTACCTAATAGCCTCATGCACTACAGAGATAACACAGACATAATAAAGGAAATAGCTGCTTCTGCATCTAGCGCTCAAAGAATATCACAGACATTTACAGAGCTTTTGTTGTTATAGTAATAAAATAATGACTTGGATCCCATTATTGAGGACTTTGGTGATAAAAACAAGTGATCAGGAGAGGATTTATCAGTATGCACATCTATAATGAGGTATGTGAAATACAGCGAACAAGGGGTGGGGCTTGGCTGGAGATAAAGTACTGAGTGTCCTTTTGCGATTCAATACCTTTTAAACCTGTTTTACTCTGAAAATTTTTTTTTAAAACGGGTTATGTAAAATAAACAGCGCATGTGAAAATAAATTGGACCTGACACACCTGACGAGGGTGCTCTCTCAGTACTGGTTCTTTTAGCCCTTACTGCTGCGTTTGACACCATCTACCATCAGAGTATCCTGAAGATTCTTGAAAGTCTGATAAATGTGAGGGGGGCTGCTCTGGAATGGTCCCATTCATATTTATTGGACCGACATCAATGTGTGTCTTACGCTGGCTGTAATTCCTCTAATGCTCGCCTTGTTCATGGGGTTCCGCAGGGTTCTGTCCTTGGACCTCACCTTTTTAACATTGATATGCTGCCATTGGGTGGTGTTATATGACAGCACAGAGTCCACTTCCATTCTTATGCAGACAAAACTCGTATTTATTTAAAAATGAATTCCAATACTAAAGTAGTTTTTTCTACTTGTTTGGCAGATATATAAGTTTGGATGCCAAATAATTTTCTGAAATTAAATGCAAGCAAAACTGAGCTGTTGGTAATGGGATCTGAACCCAGCTCTATTCTTTTCCTAGGGTTTCTTGCTCTTTTGGTGATTTCACTGTTGGTACCTCTTCGGGTCTCCGCAGTTTAGGTGTCTAGACCCTGGGCTATCATTTGAAAAACTGTGGTAAAGGCAGGGTTTTATCACCTAAAGGTAAAATCTCCAGTTTCTCCCAGGGATGCAGAGATCCTTGTGCTTGTCTTTGAAACCTCTCCATTGGATTACTGCAATGCTCTTTTTGATGGTCTTCCTACTTGTTCTCTAAACTGTCTTGAGATGGTGCAAAATGCAGCGGCAAGGGTCTTGACAGGCACTAGGCGGACAGAACATATCACCTGGTCCTTAGGCATCTGCATTGGCTTCCTGTTCATTCTCGTGTTGCCTTCAAGATTCTGTTACTGACATACAAGGAACATCTATAATGAGGTATGTGAAATACCTAGGGTAGTAGTTACATTATGGAGCTTCTCAGCACTTACATCCCTGGAAGACAACTCAGATTGTCAAACTCTGGACATCTAAAGCCGTTGGTTCCAAGATGTGTTCCTCTTGGTGGGAGTAGTTTTAGCTGTGCTGCCCCGTCTCTCTGGAACTCTGCCTGGCTTCATTCAAGACTCCACATCAGTGTTGCATTTTAATCCACTCTTAAGACACACTGAGCAGGATGGTCTCCACACAAGAACGAAGAACAGGCGTCAGAAGCACACAGTGATCTGATATAATCAACCTTCAATACATGTCTGCAAGTCCCGACTGATAAATAATACTACTACTACGACTACTACTACTACTAATAATAATAATAATAATAATAATAATAATAATAATAATAATAATAATAATAATAACAATAATAATAATAATATGTTTTATATGTATCAGTCAATTTGAACTGGTCAGAATAGGTATGACAGTTTTTTATCTTGCTTTTTTCAGCTATGCGATTCTTTCTCTGTCAGGGTAATTAGTGCATATATTTAGGAAAAGTCAGGAAAGCACAGCTCCATATCTTAAACACACACACCGCAATTTCAATTTAAATTCCAAAAACAGTCTAAATGACTGCCTTGGTCATTTCATAATTTTTCATTTCATTTAAAACAGAAAAATGTGACAAAGGTCATCTCCAATGCCACTTGTTTAATTGGGGCAGCCTCTTATTCATGATACTTTTACTTCTCCCGAGGCATCCCGATAAAGCAGCGCCAACTGTACTTATGTTGGCTTGTTTTCAACCAGGTCTGCCAGGAAGGTATTTTGATAGTGTGGTGACCTGGTTGTGCGGTGTTGCCACGAGTGCCTAGAATTAGTAAGGGTTGTGCACATTATGTGTTGCTTTTGTATTTATTATATTAACTTGGTTTTATGTGCACTTGTTATGTTTCACACTTTATTTTGTTTATTACCCAAAGGGAGGCACTTTTGTTGCTTATTTTGTATTGCTGCGTTTATGTTATTTACGTTAAGTGTGTGTTATTGTTTGTAATACAGCACAGGTAAATAGAATGAGAGAATAATCCCATTCCCCAAAGTCTAAATGCACAATTAACTATCAATGACAGGCCATTATAAAAAGGGAACTAAAAGTACAAGAAGGAGCGTGCGGTTCCAGGAGTAATCAAATGGAGGACACAGGAAGTTGGCCACCTTGAGAGACAGACCTGCAGCCCGACGGAAGGAAGGACCGGTCAGAAACTTTAGTTCTGCTGAATAGTGATGAGAAAAGTGAACCCTCTGAATCATTTGTTTTGCAAAAAGATTCCCTGAGCCGAAGCTCATGATGCGTTTCATGCTCTTCAGTGCCATCTCTTGGCTGATCTGCACAACTCAATACATTGAGAGTAAAGACAACATATCCCCAGAGAGAAGGATAATTGCACTAATGCTCAGAGAAGGCAATGTTTTATATAGTGACATACACTTTTGACAAACAAAACAGCAATTTCATTTTTAATTCTCAGTTAATTGGGCATCTGTAATTGAAACAATCGTGGGAAATAGTGGGTTTAAATCCATGCAGTTTCCATTTTTAAAGAAATTGTGTACTATATATCCTTTACACACTTATAATAGATCAGATGGGTTTTACCAATCATGTGGAATCAAATAGCTCAATTTGTTCTTAATTTGAAAAAATGTGTAAATGTTTATGAATATATAAAACAAAAAGCAACATCTTGATTAAAAAAAAAAAATCCCTTCACGTTGACTGAAACACCACCCTGTGAGCACTGCTGACAAAAAGAGTATGTATTGGGTTAAAAAATAATACTTACCTTCCTATCAGCTACTGCTAAACACCGTTCATGGGTCACATGACCTAGTGGCTCAAATGAACCACATGAAGCTTTGCTTCCTAACACTTTGCTTCAATTGGTTCATGTGGGGTCGAATCAGCTAAGGCTTCAGTCTCATCACTACTGTTGAAGCAGCTCTTTTTGATTAAAAGAAGACTATTAATATCACGCAGAGGACTGTGTGGACTTTAACAACTGAGGACTGTGTGGACTTTAACAACTGAGGACTGTGTGGACTTTAACAACTGAGGACTGAGGAGTTTAACAACTGAGGACTGTGTGGACTTTAACAACTGAGGACTGTGTGGACTTTAACAACTGAGGACTGAGGAGTTTAACAACTGAGGACTGTGTGGACTTTAACAACTGAGGACTGTGTG
The DNA here is from genome assembly GCF_017654505.1 of Polyodon spathula. Classification (NCBI taxonomy): domain Eukaryota; kingdom Metazoa; phylum Chordata; class Actinopteri; order Acipenseriformes; family Polyodontidae; genus Polyodon; species Polyodon spathula. Next base: position 75,328,012 of record NC_054539.1, read on the forward strand.
GACTTTAACAACTGAGGACTGTGTGGACTTTAACAACTGAGGACTGTGTGGACTTTAACAACTGAGGGATGCGTGGACTTTAACAACTGATTCAGAAGATCCTTGGCAGAAACATTTCTAGTATCGTTATTAACTGTGGTTTCTGACACAGCGTTGTACTGCTTCCCTTCAAGACACTCCCCTCCATGACTGACACTTTGGAGGAGCAAACCAGCACCAACTGATGGATGGGTCGGAAGACCAAATAAGAGTAGGGAAGGCTGATATGGGGGTGTATGTAGGGAATGACCAGGAACTCAGGGAGTGGGGACATCAAGTGCTGCCTGTTCTTCTGTTGCAGGACCCTGTGTTGTGGTGCTGGAGAGGAAGGATCAAGCCTGAAAGGAGCCAAATACAAGCCATACAACTGGACAAACAAACGGATTCAGAGGTTCTTGGATTGGTCACCTTCAGCTTTATCTCTCCTTGTTGGTGTTTCTACTGGGACAGTGTTTGGCGACTTGGATTAAGTACAGGACCTACAAACAAAATAGTTTTCTAGGCCTTTTGAGGCCCAGGTGAATACAGTGGCTCTCAAAAGTATTCAACCCCCTCCATTCTTCTTTCCAAAATTGCTCATGCTCTGTCAAGTTGGATGGGGACCTTTGGTGAACAGCAATTTTCAACTCTTTTCACATATTCTCAATAGAATTGAGGTCTGGACTTTGACTGGGCCACTCCAGGATACTGACCTTTTTGTTTTTGGGGTTTTTGTTTGGGGTCATTGTCCTGCTGGAAGATGAATCTTCTCCCAAGTCCCAGGTCTCTTGCAAACTTCAACAGGTTTTCCTCCAGGATTTCTCTCTACTTTGCTGCATCCGTTTTGCCATTCTGGCAAACTCTAGCTGAGATTTTATGTGAGTTTTTTAAAACAATGGCTTTCTTTTTGCCACTCCCCCATAAAGGCCAGTTTTGTGAAGCACCCGGGCTATTGTTGCCGTATGCACAGTGTCTCCCAGCTCAGCCATGGAAGACTGTAACTCCTTTAAAGAGTTGCCACAGGCCTCTTGGTGGCCTCCCTGACTAGTACCCTTCTCGCCCGGATACTCAGTTTTTGAGGACGGCCTGTTCTAGACAGATTTACAGTTGTGCCATATTATCTCCATTTCTTAATAATGGACTTTATGTGCTCCGGGGGATATTCAATGCCTTGGAAATGTTCTTATATCCTACCCCTGACTGGTGCTTTTGAAGAACCTTATTCCAGATTTGTGATATAAATGACCAGAGATACTAGGCTACTGATTTCTGTATATTCAAATAAATAGGCCTACAGAAGTAGTAGGCTATGTAAATAACTAGCATTTGATATAAATACAGTATGAATAACCATATCACTCTATGCTTAAATATTCCTTTTAGTGCAGAGGGAAAACAAATGTAGGGTACCAGGTTTAATCAGACAATAGATGACAAATCTCTGTGATTTAGTTTATTTTACTTTCTTTTCTGCAGGAGCAAAATGTAGTTGTGACATTAACCAAGTTTCACCTATTTTAAAAGTGGATTGATTGTTTAGAATATCATACTGTAGTCATGACAGCTATACACTTTCATAACTGTCATGGGCGCTGGGTTTAGCGCCTCAGAGCTCTTTGAAAACTTGCATTGATTCTACAAGAGCTCAGAAATCACTACTGTGCATGTGCTCCAGGGGAGAAAGGCTATAGCACCAGAACCAATTGGAAACGCAGGCATCTGATCTGTTCCTCCTACCCCATTACTGTGTGCGGCAGGGGAGAGAAATAATGCGTTGTAATGCAGCTAACAATTATCGTAATGTTAATAATAGTAGCTACCATTTAATTAAGATCATTATTATTACTTATTAATTTAAACTTGTGGGGTGGCACTCTTTGCGCCCTTATACATGAACCGCCACTGATGAATAGTGTATACTTTTGGAGCGGCTGTCACGTCTGCTGCGCTTAGTAGATTTTCACGTACTCTTTTTATTTGGTCTTATTTATTTTCTGTTTACTCTGCACACACTCTTAACTCAGGGGAGACGTTAGGAGGACAGAGATGTTATAAACTCCTAGTGGTTTATGTTTGAGCACTGGACGAGCTGTAAGTATGTCCATATAACCTTTATTTAATCAAGAAAAAAACACTCAAGACTCATTCATTTTAAGTTTTATGAATCAGAGCAATGCTCTTTTGCTTTATTAAAATGCTTTTAATATTAGAAAGGTAGGTTGATCAGACCACCAAATTCCAATACACGCGGTCTACAAGCACCCACGTCTACATTTCAGTTTCATTCAATATAACACTCTCTCAAAACCAGAACATAGTTTCAAAACCTTATAGCAATACAACCAATACATGTAAGACATAATAATGTTAGTAATATGTTTACCTCCTATTATAAGGAAAAGTAGCGTGAACAAAGGAATCAGTCTGGTGGAGATCTGCAAGTGATGGACCACTTCACCCTGTCAAGCAAAGGTCTTGATTGCGGTACCCCTTTGCGAAAAGTGTGAGTTTTTATAGGATTCGTCTCCATAGGAATACATGGAGGATCTTTATCAAGTCCAATTCTTATCTCTTTGGCACACAACAGCCTAAAAATTTAAAGCCTTGTGTCAGCAATTTTTCAAGATATGACACCTGGTCCACACATCCGATCATGATCCCAGCAGCTCATCTCTCGACCCCTCCTTTATATTTCATTTTAAATCGTCCAATCCATGTCCGGGGTTTCAGCTCGATCCTAGCAAGACTCCACTTCGGTCTCAGGTTCCACTCGGGTAGGCTCAGTGAACACGACAATAGACTCTCGAATCCATCGTCTCGCATCACAGGTGTGAGTCGCCATGGCCTTGACTTCGTACCTACAAGACACTTGTACACGCTTAGTAGGGACACCTTCCTCACATTCTAATTTTCCCAGATGCGCCCATTTTACTAAGTGACCCTTTCACAACTCATGCATTCAATCCTCTTAATATCTTTTGGGGTTTACATTTAAATGAGAGAAAGAAACACCTACAGAATCATTGCATTCAAACAAGATTCTACAGTGTTTAGCCAAATGACTGCATGCCGGACAAAGTCTGAGCCCAGTCACTGATGACTTGCTTTGGCACATATTACATGCACAATTAACAAGAGGATTATGTTTTAATTTATGTGTCAGGGTTACTTCTGCACCATGTACAATAGTTCTGGATCTGTACACATTGTTACTATACACTTCTTTCTGTTCACATAGAGACACTTTAGAAGGGATGCCATTCATCCAGAATACAGTAGGGGGCCAAAACTTACTGTTTTTCATATTAGCAGGCACCCAACTTGTAGTTTGTTTATCATCATCGGTGGGCAAACTCAATACAACTGAATCTGAATCAGCTGATGAACAATGAGCCTTAGCCACTGAGATTCTCCATACAAAAGGATTCAATGTTTTACTGACCAGCCTAGCTGATTCAGCATCACTTGCGACACGGAACCTCCCTTTATAGTTGGAGGCAACTTTATATGCAGATGCATCGCTGGTAAAGTCATATGGTTTCTTCTGCTCTACTCTGCTGTATGAGTTACCATTGCTGGTACCCTAGTGGTGGCAACCTGTAATTACATCTTGCATCATTTGTAAATATTGTAAATAAATCATCTGCGCCTGAGTGGTGTTGTAACCACAGATTTCATGTGTTTGTCTTACTTCCATAGTCAGGAATTCAAAAATGATTTCATTTTTTTTTTTTTCATTTGGAATGCCACTGAAGAACCATATTCATCAGTTTGAATGAATTCCACATTTATTCATAGGAATGGCTGCTTATATTAAAGCTTGTTTTAATAAATCTATTTAAATAATAAACCTTAGGCAGAAACCAAAACTTCTGATATCAATGCTGGCAAATCTCGGGTGTGATTGGGAGGTGGGAGGCAAACAATGTAAACTGTAACAGACAATATGCTGTTGAATATGTATGCTTTGTATATTTATGTATATATATTGCATGTATGGCTTGGTAAAAAACAATGCTCTGAAATACTTTCTGGGTGTTTTACTCAGTACTTCGACATTTGAAGTTGATTATGTTTTTTAAAAAGACTTATCTAATAACCAATTATCTTTGCTTTTTCTAGTCACTGGCCATCCACCTTCCTAAATAGGAAAGTTTCGCAGATTGTGAACAATGGAAAATTGCTAGAATGAAGACATATGTCACAACAAAGGCTAGTCCCGAGGTTATTTATGTAGTTTTGGTTACCATTGGTTAGTAGGTGTGGTCCTATTGACCTAATACTGCCTCATTTAAACACGACCCAAACCTTAGAACCAAGCTTCCACTGGTTAAGATCCAAGAATTAAAGCAGCCATAATGAAATATGGATTACTGTCCTTTATACTTGCCTGTACTCCAGAAAAGTACTGTACTGGAATGCATGAATCAATGCAAACAACTGTGGTGGGGAATATGCTGCCTGTTTTACCCCGCTCTGACCCCATGCCATTAATTAACATGGAATAGATAAGCATCTTAGGCAAACAGCATCTTTTAATGAAAGACCTGTCTTAGAAGTGCAGTAATCCATGTGTTAGGATGGGTCATTTACTGGCCAATTTGCCCCATTCTGGCCCCTTTGTTCACCCTATATTTTAATATGCTTAATTTCCCCATCTTTGAAAAAATGTAAAAGATGGTATTGAGCTGTTTGGAACTGCTAAGACTGGTAATGTGGAATGATAAGTATCTCATATCAAGTCATACAAAGTTAATATGTATTTAACCCTGTAATGCCCATTTCTGTACCCCATATGACACAATGCTTAGCCACTCCTCTGTATTATCAGTTTTTTTAAATCCAGTCTCACAAGACAGGATCTTTCATATGCAATATATTATGTTGCCGAACAGGGAAATGCATTATAGAGTGTCTTAACCGAAACTAACCAGTGGCTCAAGGAACAGAAGAAATGCTTTTATGAAGATATCTATGCATGTTCATTCCTCTCCATGTGCCCCTGCTTCTGGATAGACCAGCTATGCTACTGTTTCAAGAAGCCTCAATCGAGATGGTTGTTTGTTTGGGTGTTCCCATAATGATTTCCAGTACAGTATATATTGTTATCAAATGGAACGTGGTTATGAGATTATAAAACTGCGTATTTTGGGATACAGACATATACAGTATCCTTGTCCACTGACTGTTATTCATATACTGAAAATCAGTGTTGAAGTGCTGTTTCAGTTTGAGATCGACAGTGCATCCTGTCTAAACACGAATACGTGTTGTAGAGGTCTCAGCATCCCCAGTCTGTATCAAAGCACATGTTGGACTACAGTGCTATCCCACTTTCACACCACATGTGATGCTTTCGGCAGGAATATGAGACTCAGAAACAGATGTTGCAGTTCAAGCACTAAAGCACATTACACAAACAGAAAAAACAATAAACAGACATGAGGGCAAAAATAAAAGGGTTAACAAAAGACTAATCAGTAGGCTGGGCATCCGCCTTCACTACCCTAAACAAACCCGTTCACAGCACAAACACTCGCCCCAGACTGCTCCAACAAAAAAAAAAGATTTCTGGCTCTTTTTATACATGTGGCCACTCCTCAATTACTACTCAATTACCTAATTGATGAATGGCAGGGACTGATTTAACCCCATCCCTGACAACCTTATATTCCACCCCACACACACTATTTACATGTTAGGGCTTAGCCCTGCCACAGTAGATATGTATGTATATATGTATGTATGCACTGTGAGTGTTTATTTCAGCTGGAAAGAAAAAAAAAGTTCTTATTCAAACTCTGGAGGCCATTTCAATTTCACAGTTGTTTCAACAGAAAATATCTGACGTCCACCAAAGTATTTCTACGGAAAGACAAATCTGTCCACAAAACTAGTTATGTGACTTAGCTTTTTCCACCCCTACCATAAGCAATCCAAGATGGCAGCCAAACATAACTCAGAGCTAAATTATCAAGGCCCCGTTCTGTTGTGACATCACTCCTTACTCTAGGGTGTGTATTCCAGAGTTCTGCTGTTATGCTGGTAACAATGACGGAGCTCAACTTTGGCTTAGGGAGAGAAACATAAGGTTTTCATAAGCACATTAATCTTCAAAGAAGGACCTGTCAAAAATAGGCACTACCCCTATACCTGACATAACAAAGGCCCATCCTAGTTCCAACTTCAGTTTAAAGGAAGCAATCTTTACACTGACATTCTTGAAATGACCTAGCACTGGGGTTTCCTGTAAATAAAGCCATTCTCATAGAAAATATCTCTTTACAGGCACAAGGTTAGGTTATTGTTTTTTTTATATTTTTTTCTGAATAATTACAGATGTGTTGACACTTGTTCCAAACCATTCACTTTACAAAAAAATCCTTTTAAAATACCCTGTTGTTCTGTCAAAACATGACTTTTCTGAGCCAATTTTCATCAATTACTTTGACAAATTGGGTGTTATTTATTTTCTTTAGACATATAACATCTAGTTACTAGAACATAATTTCTGACTCCCCAAAAAAACATATGCCAATATCTTTTAATTCATTTCGCAACAGTATATATTCACCTGTGTTACTAATATATAAGCAAAGATTGATAGCCTGAAAACCCAATCTTCAATTCACTGATCCTCTCTCCAAATTAACCTCTTCCCTTATTTAGTATTTAACCCTGCTGTATGTACCCTACCGCCATGTAGCAATTCTTTTATTCTCTATAATCAGTTAACCAATGTAATCATTTGTATTAAACAATAGAACCATGACTAGAGGACATGTGTCGAGAGGGTAAGAGTTCCAGTACAGGTAATGCCCGATAACCAGGGTTTTAGTGGGATTATAGACTGGTAAACAGTGGCTTTGTTATTATTTTAAACATCTCTAATTTAAAGGTTTATTTACCTTTTAAATTATTTGATTTTCCTCTTTACGTCTCGGCATTCTATTTGAAAGTTATGCACTCCTGATTGGTGGAAATTCTAATAGGTTTCTAATCTGGATTATGTACAGTACAGAATAAAACACACTACTATATTTAGTTTTTACATGCATTTAAGGAATGACCTTTGTTTGCGAACACTTACAGAAAGCCCTGTAATAAAAAATACAAAAGCATATGGGAACAAAGGAGGTGGCTGAAGGATATCTGTCCAGGTGAAAAGGCACAGGAGTGTAGGGATGCTGTGGTGCTGTAGGGCAGGCTTTCCAGGTAGTGTAGGGATGCTGTGGTGCTGTAGGGCAGGCTTTCCAGGTAGTGTAGGGATGCTGTGGTGCTGTAGGGCAGGCTTTCCAGGTAGTGTAGGTATGCTGCAATGCTGTAGGGTAGGCTTGCTGGCACATTGCCTACGCAGTGGTCGGCAAATGGCGGCCCGCAGGCCAAATCCGGCCTACAGAAGTGTGTCCTCTGGTCTGCGGAAGACTCCTTTGCAGGGCTCTATCAAGGGCGGAGCTTCATTGTAAGGGGACTGTCATGGGGGATTCGCCATATGATGTTTATATATAGTAGTGGCCGGGCAAACATAATGAACTATATACTGTACACATAATGTTTCCTGTGTTGTCCGCTGATGTAAGTGAGGGTGTGATGTGAGTTTGTTTCAACGTCTAATCTCTCTCTAGCAGTCTGCCTGCATGTCAGTTCTGTGTGTGTGTATGTGAGCGGATATCGATGGGTCAATGGGTCAGCATCCACGAAAGAGCATGCTGCATGCCAATTCAGGGAATTGAGTACAGCTGGAAATATGAGAGAGAGAGAGAGAGAGAGAGAGAGAGAGAGAGAGAGAGAGAGATATTTGATTTGATTTTTACAAAAATAAAAAAAAAGTTTTAATGCTTGCGCTACAAAAGTAGCACACATTTTTATTTTAAATTCTTGCTTGATTGCGGGGTGCTGGGTTGGGGGTGTAAGTGGTGTTTGACATTACACAATACCATTTAAAAGTGTGTTTAATGCTGCTAAGTAAGTGGTATGTGGTTTTTCGTTATAAGGCAGCCCTTTAAACCATGGAGCAGGTCTCCCATTTGCTCCATAATTCCATTAAACTAGCTCTTGTGTTCTCATTAAAAGCCAGAACACAAACTGAACTGCCTCTTATCTATGGCTCCTAATTACAGCGTTTTAAAGGGGGAGCACTGTGTTTGTGAATATTCATTGTGCACAAATACAGTTTTCCTATTGTTATTATTAGAGTGAGATTCACTTTCCTCTAAAATGCACTTTACTATCAGCTTGTAAACATGACACTGTTCTATGAGTGCTTTCAGTAAATTATAAAACATGTTTTGTTTTGCTTTAAAATGTCAGGCCCTCGGCGACCGCAGGGGTGCTGTTGCTATCATTTTATGATGCGTGGTTGTTTTAATATCACTTGGGGTTGAATGAAACCAAAGACAAACACAAGCCAGTGGCTCATTTTTAATTGCAAAGTTACTGAAGTGTTACAAAGTGATTAAACTCCATGAAATTTATCTCAAGCAGCCAGTGAGGACATGGTTCTCTAAACCAGTTTTACCACACAGCCAAATGGGTCTATTTTAAGTTGCAAACCCCCATGTGTTTTAAGCACCTCACTAAACTATACAGAACTGAATATTAATATTATTGTGTGAATCAAAACAACTTAACTCAAGACCCCCAGGGGGTGTAACCCTGATAAAGCATATTCAGAATACAAATATTATCATTCTTTAATGCCTGCTTCTATTATTATTTATTTTTTTAAAGATTTTGTTTTTGTAAACTGGCAGCATTTGCTCTATTTTAAATAAGCATTATTAAAAATTATATGAATTAAACTGATCATTAATTCAGAGCATGTAAGATTGTACTTTGCCATAAGAAAATACAACACACATAAAACCTCCAATCAAATAGCACACTCATCGAAATATTTTAAACATAAACGTAACACCTTTGAACTGAGATGCACAAAAGAAACCTACATTATCATTTCAAAATATTTCTCATGTTGGAAACTCTTTCTTCCAGTAAAAGTGGAGCAATTCGGTGAAGCTTACAATGAAACTCAAACTCTTAAATAAATAAATAAATAAATAAATAAATAAACCAACCTTGTAGCTGAAGTTCACATGACCCTTGCCAATATATCCCTCAGGTTTCACAAACCAGGCGTGGCCGTTCAGTTTGTTTGTTTGTTTTTTATCAGCATTTTATACTCGCACGGAGTTTCTTTGACATATTTTTTATTACTATTATTATTATTTTAATCTTTGTTCTTGTGCAGTTGTAGCATATTATACAGCCCTGTGCACAACAGGGCTCCGAGCAGCACCGTGCCACGCATATAAGGAGGCGGGCATTGCATGGTGCTGACACAAACCAGAGCACGGTATGGATTTTCACAAAAATCATGAAAACAATGTGGCACGTTTTTCTAACAGATACAGAACCATGCTGGACGATGCTGCAGATGTCGTGCAAATTGCCAAGTGTGTGTGCGTGTGCGTGCCTGTTTTCTTTCAAACTGGCGGCCGTATTTTTCAATATTTTACATAATAAAAATAAAAGCAGATTATTATTATTATTATTATTATTATTATTATTACTTGCAATAGTAGTTGTATGTAGCATTAACTGATAATCAAACGAAATATTTTTTTTTTCTGCCCTGGCTGTCTTCAACTGCCTTTTTGCATTTAGCGCCTTGTTTCCGTCCCTTCTAAATGTCACAAATACCGGTTGCGGATTAACAACTGTTGTCATGTTGCTTTCAGCAAAACTACTCTCCACCCCTTTCGCGGATTGGCTAGTTTTGGTTCCGTGATAAAGAAAATGTGATATGGAGGTTAGAGCGATCAGGGTTTGATTGGTCCAGCCCTATACCTTTTAAGTGTGCAGTTTCAAGACATGTGTGATGCAACTACTGGGGGGATGTGCAAAATCCCAGAAACCACTTGTCACATGTGTGTAAATCATTTCCATATATATATATTATATATATATTCTATATATAGATAATATCATATATAATATATATTATTATATATATTATAAGCAGTCAAACAGGAGTTGAGCTACAGGATGTAAACTCAGGAGCACAGTAAGGCCATGTTAAAGCACCCTAAAGTTGTGTAACAGGAAGATCACTATTCCCCATATCAAATGACTTTTAACAAGTAAAATGCTGCAAAGCTAGACCAGCTGCTACTGACCAGGATCCATCAAAACAAATGTAATTGAGCAATTTTAATGTGTCTCATGGTTTGTGAAGCTGTAAAGAGGGGGTTACAGAAATCGAGACGCTGAGTGTATCTGTTGCATGCTTGTTCTAGTAAATAAAGCGCTTTATTATCATATGGCTCTGTCCTTTATTAGAATTCCACTGGTTAAAGAAAATACTGGCCAAGAAAAGGCTCCCAATGCCTGAAGCTGCTCTCTATAAACTGGATTCCCTGCTGCATCCTTCACTTACTGAATTTAACTGTATTTCCACTTCAAATATTTACCCTTATCATTAATTTCATTTTGAATGTGGCGCCTTGCTAGTGCTGAGTATGGCTTTTAATATTTAATCACAGTTGATAATTGTAGAATAAATAGTACATGTATTTAATAACTGTTTATGGGTGAGTTGTAATTTACCCAACATTTTACATTATATATACACACACACACACACACACACACACACACACACACACACACACACACACACAGTTTTATGGCATAGATCGTTTTTTCAAGGCAATAGAAGCATGACATTGCCAAAGAGTCCTGAATTATCTATACTGTTTGTATATCTTCCTTTTTTATGCCAGAGATCCTTTATAATTTCTTGTATAACCTGTTGATATTTGCCTGTCTCTATCACGTGTTCAGTGCTTATAGCCAGTAAGGCTTGAAAGAAACTGGAAAAGCCTGTCTTTCTATTCGTGGACGGTGTCATGTAACAACATTCACCCTTGCTAACGCCAGTCATTCGGCATGGCATATTAAACAGCATATCGCTTCCGCAAGGCAAAGAACATGTAAGATGCATTTACATTGGGTAACAAAAGCAACTTTGCAAATGGTTTCTGATATTATTATTGTATCAATAATAATGATGTTTGCTTGTTCAACCTAATTTAAATATTGCCTGTTAATAATGCTAATTAGCTGGGATGCAATGCATAGCACTTATGGAAAGATTAGCGTTTAACAAAAGTTAGGAAATTAACAGTAGGGTTAGCCTTATGGTTCTACTACAAGATACATTTTAAACTACCAAAAACAGTAATACCCCCCTTTATTTTACAAGCCTGGAAAGTCCATAAATTGAAAGAGGGTGTAGTCTTATTGATCTGCATATCACAGGTCTGGTATAATTTAATAGATGTCACACACACATACGGGAACATTTTAATGTAAACTAATGAACGCTTTTAACACCCCTGTGTAAACTACACACAAATATATACAGTTAGTGTTACTTATTCATGAAAACTAAAATGACTGCTTAAATCACCAACTGAAAAAACAACGTTGATCCCAGCTGTCCATGTTAGAAAACCACACTGTCCAGGAGCTCGCTTCCAGAAGCCACTTTACCCTACCCTAAGACCCGCTGTGGGAATGCAATAACACAGCTTAGCAAAGGGTGCTATTCAGGCACAGTCATGATTTACACAGGCGATGCAAGGGACATGTTTCCCTCACAATGACAGGGAAATGTCCCCCTCATGTTGCAGGAGCACTAACACTTTTATTTGATATAATCACTAGTCAGCATAGACGTCAATGGGAAGAAAACTGGGATTGGATCCGGGATCACTGGAGCTGGATCATGGTGTTTTACTACGAGGATCTGGATCAGGCTCCACTGATCCGTAATGCTGATCCGCTCCTGGAGCTGCACACACCTTAACGAGGGAGACTGACCAATGAGTTTGAAACTCATAGGGTGGCTTGCATAAAAGTGTAGTAACAGAAGAGCAGCTGCTCTCAGAGTAGACAGTAGACTATACAGCAGAGGAAGCTGAGTCTGCTTTCACCACAGAAGTACTAAAGAAGTAAATCAGAGAGTAAGTTAAACCTGGGTAGAGGCTGGTTTAGTAGAGGAGAAGGCTACTTTCTTTCATTTAATATTTGGAATATGGATAAGTATTTATTGGATTTCAAACAGATATTTGATTTTGAAGAGATAGCAAGACCTGGAAGAGTATTTAGAGATCGGACTAATCCTCTTGACATGTACAGTGAAGAAGAATTTCATTAACAATATTGTTTTAGAAAATATACAGTCCAGGGACTGGTGGAGATTTCTGGAAACATACAACATCTAACAAATAGAAATAAAGCAGTTTAATGCTGCAATCGCTTCTCTTTTTTGCAAAGCTGCAATCGCTTCTCTTTTTTGCAAAGCTGTGGGCTGTGTGTAGAGTTTTCAGTAGTGTCAGTTTCTACTGTAGTACCTGGATTCTCAACACTTAATTGGTCTTGAACTATATAAAAATTATTTAAAAAACACACACACACACACACACACACACACACACACACACACACACACACACACATACACACACACACAATTTGTATAATCTTAGCTGTTATCATTTTAAAATGTTAGAATAAGGATTACAATTGTAATTTTGTTCAGGTATTTAAATTAAAAAAAAAAAAAAACTTTACCTGACACCGATTCTGGAGACAAGCATGCTATTGTTATTTCTTCCTGCCTCATATCGCTATCTGGTACCTCTTCAATAGAGGCACAGTTTTGGGGTATGGTCTCTTTCATTGTGAGTGACGGGGTCGGTCTGTCTTTCTGCAGGACCACCTCAAGTTCTGTTTTTTTCTCTTCTTTCTTTTGCTGTTTCTTTTTTTGCCTTTTGCTTCAATTCGTTCCATGCAACCTGGAGCTGTTTTACTGACCTTGTAACCCTTTCCTCCGCATTTCACTGCTTCTCTATTTCTATCTGAGCTTTTTTATTTCTCTCCTAAACTGCCTGATCATTTCTACAAGATTTTTTTCAACATGTCTGGAGCTTGGTGTTATTTACATTATCATCGATACACTGCGGTTTGAGGTTCAAGCTACAGCTACATATTTTAAGTGGATTGAAGCTGAAAATACTTCTTAAAAACTTATACCAGTTTAGTACTAGTGTCATTTTAATAGCAAAAATGTAGTTATCTTAAGTATTTCAATTGTGGGGAAACCACAACATTTCTAGAAATATGTTACAAGGGCAATTGCCATTCCTCTCATTAAATCTTCATTATGCCACAGTAGCTCTAGAACTCAACACTGCCTCAGGGGCCAGTTGTACTAAAGCGATCTGATCAATAGTACATTAAATACAGTGGAAAGTGAATAATACATGAAATAGTAGCAGCAACACAACAGCTAATAGCAGATATCAGGCTTAAATAGCATGGAAAGCAAAAGAGAACAGGTGGGTCTTTAAAGCGAACAGCAGTGTAGACTTGCTTATGTGTTTTGGATCATTGTCTTGCTGCATGATCCAGATGCGCTTGGCTTCAGCTCACGGATGGATGGCCTGACATTCTCCTGTAGAATTCTCTGATACAGAGCAGAATTCATGGTTCCTTCAATGATGGCAAGTCGTACTGGCAGCTGTGGGGGGAATTCCCCCAGCCCAGGGATCCAGGGAAATTCCCAGCCTGGCAGCTGTTTTCCACCTGTTTCATGCATAAATTAAACTAAACTCTCCCGTGGACGGCCTACAAGACAGCCTAATCAAATTAGAAAGGGAGCCAAGTCGATCAAGAATTGTGGATGAACTGCAACAACGATAAAAAAATATAAGCGCAACATATCAAGGAATCCACCCTGAATCAAGTGCAATAGATATCAACACAGCTAGCTTATTGCAAGGTTAGATTTATTATGATGCTGATGTTCACTGAATTGTAAATGTTAAGGATTTGCTGTTTTACTGCAGGTTCAGCTGTGTTTTGTTTTTATTCTTTGAAGTGTTTAAATTTTACGCTGTTAAGGTGTTTTATTGATTTTCTGTATCCAGTCATGGTAGATGTTATTTCTGCACTTGTTTTATATGTAAATACCTGATATATGGATCTAGTCACAGAAAGATAAATAAATAAAAACAACTTGTATTTACTGAATGGTCGCCTCACGTTGGAAACTTGTATCTATCTCTCTGTAACACGGTATTTATTATTATTGTGTTTTTTTGATTTATCACATTACTTTTATACTTATTTATTATCACCAATTATTATACCTTTATTTTTTGCGCACATTTTTATTTGGTGTGTCCTGCAAGAGTGATTTTCTTAACTTGATGGCACGTAAGCAGCATATTATAAAGCTCGACAAGATTCAATTGAATGATTTGTAAGATCTTATGATTGGTTGTAAAGCAAGTGGCCCACCCCATCCCCCCAAAAACTTTGCTCCCAATAGATTCAAAAGCCAGCTGTTCAGAATCCGTGTCGTGCTGCTTTGTCTGATACTGCGTGTTGTGCTTGAAGGTTATTTTCTGTTTTGGGTTTGCGTTAATTATTATCTGGTTTGTTGTCTCCTTTATGCACCAGCTGCTTTGACTGTGTGTTGTGTGTTAAGGGTTCTGTTCCTGGTCTGACACTGCGTGAATGCTGATGACGACCCATCCTCGTACCTGTACAGCTTCTCCGAGTGTGCTGGGTCTTGCTGATCTCGCTTCAATCTATGCACTGCAGTTGAAAGACTAATAAGCGAAACCGAGTTGAATGAGACAAAAGAAAGAGGGTAAAAGGTTATAATTTTAATTGTGTTTTAGTGGGGGACTAGGAGATATCCATTTTATTGAAATATCACTGGCCAGCTAATTTAAGTGCTCTCCAGCACCCCTGCCTGTAATGGGTGGTTAAGGTACTGCAAGTCAAAATCTGTATTCAAAATTGACCATAAATATGGATAATCTCTTGTAGGCTAAACGCATAGTGCAGTTGAGGTGCCTGAAATAGTAAGTGGGATATGGCAGTGGCTAATCTGCTCTTACAGTTGCTAACTTGATTTGTAGGGTGCTTCAGGGCCTACAAAAGAAACCAAATCTATCTATCTATCTAGATATAACCAGATCTATCTATCTATCGCTATATCCCACCACAGCTGTATAGCAGCCAGAAGGCTGGGCAACTAGCTCTCCATGAGGAGGGGCGGGGGGATGGGGGTATTCACACCTGCAAAAAGCCATTACCCAGCAATACCCAGCAATACCCAGCAATACCCAGTACCTCACATGGAGGAAGAAAACAAATTCCCATGAGAGCCGAGAACTTCCTTTTTCTTTTGTGGGTTTATTTTAGAAACAGCGTGAGACCAAATGCACAAGGGTCCACCACCATCAAAAAATGATGTGAGGTACCTAAGTGGTACTATGACCTGTGAGAAAAATAAAATATAAAAAACTGAGGCAGGGTCACCAGGGTCCAGGGGTGAAACCCAGCCCTGAGCACCACTGAAGAACGGATCCTGTCCATCTGGCATGTGCATGCTCTGCAGGGTCTTGGTGGGAGAGACGTTGGAGTGGAAATAGAAATATGTAACATTAATATGTCCTGATATTAAAACAATTAGGCAGTGGTTAGTTTAAATTTTAATGTTTCATTTTAACTCCAGTAATGGAATCAGAAATGTAGAAAATGCAGCCTCACATAAGCTCCTCTCACAGGAATGCTTAAGCATTCTTTAGCTTTACCTGGCAACCTTGACTGAGTTGTAAAACAAAAATTATAAAACTAAAGAAAATACTTGCCGAATTATTATGTTTATTTGCTGGAAACATAACAGAAAACTACCTTAAAAAAAAGTAAATATGTCAAGGTAAAAGAAAAGTGTCTCACTTTAAATAATCAGATTATCAACTCAGCTCACACAAAAAGGACAACTTAGAAATGTATATGTATTCAAAATATATAATCGGCCTACACTATTTTAAATTATACTTGTACTAATTATTTTTTGTGAACAGGAGCTGGATGTTGAGTTTTGATGAGATAACGAAAAAACATCAACCTGAAAAAAAATATACATTTTTTTTGTTTTATTTGCTGGAACAATCCAGACACACAGAAATCCAGCAGCAGTTGAATCTTACTGTGTCCTGGGTGGCTTCATGGCTTTACACCCTCCCTTGCACTGGTTAATAATTGCCACTGTATCAAGTCTGAATCTACTTTTTTAACTCTTCATCTGGCATGTTTAGGAAAGAAAACCTTTCCTTAAAAACCCTAGACTCTTTTTTTTGTTGAGCCCGATTGTTGTAAACCTGTACTGCAGCGACATTCTCTAAAACGACACTAGACAACGCTAGAACTACAAAGCCATGCTTCCTCCGTGTTTACAAGATTTGAAAAGTGTTCATTCTGAAAACGATCATTCTTCACTCAAAAAACATTTGATGAATCATTTCCATTTTCTGACTTTTGTAGTCAATGATATGCAAATTAGAAAATGAGTAGTTTTGCCAAACTTTCGGATTCTCTTTTTAGTATGAAATGACGTCATGCATTTGTCAGAAACACGAAACACATCTTTGATAAATGAGAAACCATTCGTAAACCGTTCTAAATCCATTCATAACGATTTTTGGAACTGACACTTTGATGAATAGGGGCCACTGTATTTTTATAGTTTTATATTTCTTACCCCATGCCGATTCTAGTCTGCTAAATGCACGCAATCTGGACCCTGTGTAATATTTTCCATACTGGGCAATGAGATCACAAAACTCACAAACACCAAATCAAAACCGGAGGCACAACAGGTCTTCAATAAAACACCACGGCACTTACAGAAGAAACTATGAAAATTGAAACCATATCGAATATAAATATATAGGCACTCGTTACTAAACTTTGAAACGCAATGGAACGGGAGCAATGTTTTCTTTCTTCAAGAGATCTAGATTTCAGTATGAGCAGACATTGTAACTTTATATTGGCAATTGTACTCTTAATTGTTGCAAAAAAATGCACGGTTGTGTCATTTCATTTATATTTAGATATTATAGGCCTACAGACAAAGGAAGTGGATCTGATATCGCTCTTTGGTGTGTGCTCCCACAGATTACACACATTCTGTTACAGGGGGTGGGGTTTTACAGGCTCATATATGTTATGATTGGGGAATGGACTTCGACAACCAACGTTCCTGAAGAAACTCATATTGCAATCACTCTTGTCGCAATCTACTCAAATAGGCATACTGTGTTATTATTATTATTATTATTATTATTATTAGTAGTAGTAGTAGTAGTAGTAGTAGTAGTAGTAGTAGTAGTAGTCCTATTTATAACCCATTAAATGGGACCGTCCAATGTAGAGGACATCTCCAGCCGTCAAATGACGGCTGGAGAAAAAAAATTCTCATTAGCATCCTCAGTTTGAGGACGCTAAAAGGAATGGGCTTTTAACTAATTCAACAAAAACCGGTGTCAAAAAAGGACTGTAAATTAAATATTTAGAACAAAAGGGGAGGTGGTACAGAGCACGCCCCCTAGAGTCCACTGGTCAACAAACGATGCCATGTCGCCAGCAGACTCCGCGTGGGCGTGCTCTAAATTAACCCTTGATCGGATGAGGGCCCTGAACATGGCGCTTCCTGGTCTTGTAGATGGCCAGTCTACCAAGAGCCAGGAGCAGAGTAGTAGTAGCCGTATTTAATGACCAATAGGGGGACTACAAGAAGGTTAAGTGACTTGCTTAGGGTCAAACGATGAGTCAGTGGCTTAGCTGGGATTTAAACCAGGTACCTGCTGGTTACAAACCTGTTTCTTTAATTACTGGACCACGCAGCCTCCTGTCATGCATTGACAGTGTTGGGTATTGATGGTGTATTGATGATGTTGGGTGTTGATGGTGTATTGATGGGGTATTGATGGGTGTATTGATGGTGTTGGGTATTGATGGTGTATTAACTGTGTTGGGTATTGATGATGTGTTGATGGTGTTGGGTATTGATGGTGTATTGATGGTGTTGGGTGTTGATAGGGTATTGATGGTGTATTGATGGTGCTGGGTATTGATGGTGTATTGATGGTATATTGATGGTGTTGGGTATTGATGGTGTATTGATGGTGTTTTGATGTGTTGGGTATTGAAGTAGGATTTTAGGTCAGCCAAATGTTAATGTATAATTGAGAGTGTATAAATACTTATAATGCCTTTTTATGTTAACTGCTACAGTAGGAAAGGGGTTAGATATTGTGTGCTAAACTGTCTGCACAGACCTAGATCAGCAGTAAGAGAAATTAATCACAGGCTGTCTGCATAGAACAGAAGGGGATGAAGTTGTAATTGTAATGAAGTATAAAAGGAATTGCAACCTGTTGATCAGTGTGTTTACCTTGTGTTGTACCACCGGTGTAACCTCCCGGGCTCATGATTAAAGTTCTAACCTACTACAAAGACAATGGACTGGTGTGAATTCCATCCTCCAACATCAGGTATTGATGATGTATTGACGGTGCTGGGTATTGATGGTGTATTGATGTGTTGGGTATTGATGGTGTATTGATGGTGTTGGGTATTGATGGTCAGACAGAGTTTAAACTAGGGAATTGAGGGGCAGATAGGATAGAGGGTAGAGCCAGGGGGAGCTACATTACATTGTAGCTGTTCATAAACTGTATACAAGAAGCATTAGGAATAAATGTTTAGAATTATCAGTGTGGATAATTATGACATTATTAAGTTAATAAGTTGTATGAAGGTTGTATATAATTTTATGTGAAGTGGTGTTATTTCGCTTTATAGTCCCTCTCTCAAACAGTGTGATATTACTGTGCATTTCTTAATATAGCTAAAGTTAGAGATCCCCATTATGATTCACTGTTGAGACTCGCGAGTTCAGAGTATGTAACTATTGTAGAGTGATGAACTGCAGTTCTGTTGAGTATACGAGGAAACGATGATGGCTGGCAGTGTGATAGGGCTGAAGGGGGAATAATAATGACCCCCTCACTTATAAATATAGCACTACACCCCTCTTAAAAATGACTTAGCAATATTGGAAAGTAATGGTAACAACAATTAATCAATATGAATTAAATTAAATGAAATAAAATCTAAAGGTTTAATAGTGGGAGTAGTTGAACCTCCAAGTTCTGATGAATCACTAAACTAAACTATGTATGGAAAGGGACATCCTAATTATGAGAGTTTAACTTGCCCAACATAAACTGGGACCACATGACCTGAGACAACAGTTCAGACATGGGAA
This sequence comes from Polyodon spathula, assembly GCF_017654505.1. Lineage (NCBI taxonomy): Eukaryota > Metazoa > Chordata > Actinopteri > Acipenseriformes > Polyodontidae > Polyodon > Polyodon spathula. Next base: position 75,347,231 of record NC_054539.1, read on the forward strand.
TGATAGAGTTAATGCAAGATTGTTTCCTATCACACATGGTGAATGCACCGACTAGATATAATTCATGGCTAGATTTGGTATTACCAAACAATGTGATAGAACCACTAGGAATAAGTGACCAGAATATGATAGAGTTTGTGGTAAATAAATCAAGGGCAGTACACAAATCAAAGACAACGGTTTACAATTACAGGAGAGCAGATTACAAGGAATGCAACAGGAGCTTCTAAACATAGATTGGGATAGAATACTTATAGATAATAAAGCTGAAAACATTTGGAGAATATGTAGGGATATAATGTCAGAAATACAGGATACATTTATTCCAAAAATGAGAAAACGTAAACTTAAGAAAAAGAAACCATGATGGGTAAATCGATCAATTAAGCTGGGTATTAAAAATAATATTAAATCATATCTTTCTATTAAATCAAAGGGAGCAGCCTCACAAATAAAATACAGAGAGGCCTGTAGAGACTTTAAAAAGCAGACTAGGAAAGTGAAAAGGGAATTAGAGAGACAAGTGGTGTCAAATAGTAAACTAATCCAAAAGGGTTTTTTCAATATATTAACGCTAAAAGGAAATTGAAAGAGGAAGTCAGTAGTTTACGTGACAGCAGTGGTAATTTAGTGACCAAAGACTACCAAATCACAGATGTACTTAATCAATACTCTGTACAAGTATTTACAAAGGAGGATTTATACAATAAATATACAATATAACCAATACCAAGGTTAACAGAACGTAAACAAACACCAGTTTGTTATAAAAGAGAATGAAGTAATAAGAGAGCTAGCAGCACTTAAAATAAACAAATCCTCAAACAGATTTTTAAACCAATATGATTGAAGGGTATGTCAAATGGAAGTAGACTGAAAGAGCTGAATCTGTACAGTGTAGAAATGAGGAGAGCCAGAGGCAACTTAATAGAGATATTTCAAATTGTCAAGGGGTTTAACAAAGTAACTGCTGAGAATGATTTTCACAGGTCACAGGTGGAAGCTGAAGAAGGGCATATTTAGAGGGTGGTGATCCATTGGAAGAAACTGCAGGGCAGAGTTGTTGAAACTATAGGATCCTTTAAGAATAGACTGGAGCAAGGGCAGTCCGTTTAGCCACGGATTCCCAGAGGTTTCATTTCCCCTACTAACTTGGTTCAGGTTTTTTTGTTTTTCCCCTCGTGAGTGTTAACGGACCACACTTGCATTAAGTGAGCGAGCATAGGTGGGCGAATGGCCTTTTCTTGTTCTAGAATTTCTTATGTTCTATTGATGGTGTTTGACTGTATTTCTTGTGTTCATGTACTGGTTGTTTTTAAAAACTGAGTGTGGCAGGCTGGCGAGTGGATAGAGGCCCAGAGACAGACTGCAGTTCAAAAATAAAAGTGCACAAGGGCAAAACAAAGATCTTTAAACACAAATAGAAAGACAACAAAACTTACAAAAAAATAAGGTTTCCAGGCTGGGCAATGCCTTCACTGGATTCAAACTTTCAAAAATACAAACAACAAACCACCAACCTGCTTCCTCAACTCCCTCTTCCAAATGAGGCATAGAGGCCTCCTTTTATGTCAGGTGGCTGGGCGTTGATTGATCGTTAATTAAGTTAATCATTTAATCAACTAATCAACCCCAGCCACCTGAACATAATAAACCCAGGCAGGTAGGGGAAATTAACTCCATCCCTGCCAATTTAAAAAGGGCAGAGCTTTGCTCTGCCACACTGGGGTTAGCAGTTTTATCATCTACCCTAATAAACATGATTCAAGCATCACCACCGTGTGTGGTAAGACTGTAAAACATCAAAATGTATAGGGAATTATCATTGTATACTAATAATAATAATAATAATAATAATAATAATAATAATAATAATAATAATAATAATAATAATAATAATAATAATAACACGTTATGTAGTTGCAAAACAGACGCTCAGAATTACTGGAAACACAATGCAAGAGAAGGTTAATAAGTACATCTGTAATCTGAAATGTAGTCATACCCCTTAATGTCTGAGCAAAGCTACTTTCCCAACAGGAAATTTGAGCAGCGTTGTGTTTTATGTAATTAGTCCAGTGTTCATTATGAGAACTGTACCTTCTACTGCACTTACAGGTGGGCTAATGTAACCCTTTTTGAAAAGTCACATTCCAATAGGTATGGCGCTCTCAGAAGCAGCTGACACTACAGGGGCAATGAAGATTGTACTCTCAGAAGCAGCTGTTTCTAGTCCCAGTAATGTTAAATAAAGCACACAATATATTTTCACGTATGTAATAAGGAGTGACATAAAATACAGTACTGGATATAGACAAATAGTTGGTTGTTATTATTATTATTATTATTATTATTATATATTATTATTATTATTATTATTATTATTATTATTATTATTATGCGCATAGGCTTGTATATGGGGCTATGATAGAAAAAAGAGAACAAATTAAAATGTTTAATATAGTCATTTTATAAAATATCATAGGCTACCCATGCTACCTAAGAATAACGGATCGAAACACAAATCTTTGTCCCCAAGAGGCGCTTATACAGACCGTCGCGTGGGTTCCTGAAACGAAATGTGAGTGCATTTGCATGATTACACAGTCAATTCTACACCTAAATACATTTTTGACTATACTCCACATGGTTTCATACTTTAATGAGTTAATAGTGCTTGATTTGACAACAGTTTTTAAGTTTCATTTGATGTATTATATCGAGGCGTGATACTAGTTCTATGCAAACTAAGACATTGTTTTTCTATATCAATTGATGAAGATTTGTTGCTTTGCAGCTTCAATTTGAAAATTTAGAATCGGGAGTTAAGTTTAATTGGCAATGGGTAAATGGGCTATTACTGCATATAAATTTTACCCGATATATGAAGAGAGTATATAGATATATATATATATATATATATATATATATATATATATATATATATATATATATATAATATATATATAGATATTAGATTTATATTTCACCCAACAGAAATCTTATTAACACCATGTCTTGGTAATTTAAAATGCGCAAACTTATTGACAGATAAAGAAACAATAGTAATTGATTATTATTATTATTATTATTATTATTATTATTATTATTATTATTATTATTATTATTATTATTATTATTATTTTAACAAAAGTACGTTTGTTTTCATTTATTTTGTTCTCAGCTTCAGGTAATTTTGATCAGTATAATCATGCAACTACTTTTCCTATACCCTGCAAATGTTTATTTTAAAATGTTAGGTTTTTTTATAAAGAGAAAACTGTTTCTCGAAGACCATGGTCAGAAGCACATATTCATTTTATTTGCAGTCACACGTTTTACTGCTCGCAGCATTCTTCAGTATCTGATTAATATGTGTACGGCTTTAGAAAAGAGCTTTCATGTGCACTTTCTAAATAGAACCTTCGCTTGTGTCTACAACCCTGCTTCTTTGGGTTCTTGATATAACCGTATTACTGAACCACACAGGGTTCTAGGTATCGGAGTAAAATAATACACCATATTTGTAATCAAGTTCCAAATATAAAGCATTCGAAAAACCTTAAATGTGATTCATATGGATCTATAGGGGCCTAATGAACGAATTTTTATTAATCGTGTTTTTATAGCATACGCAAATAGCATGACGCAGCCTATCTCAAAACGTATACATTTATACAGTTTTATGATCCCATACAACTTAAACATCCGTTAGAGTGCAGAAGAACGAAAGCGAGCAGCGTGCTATTAGTGCAATTAGAATCAACGCATTGCTCTCACTAAACCAGATATTTAAGCAATAAACGAAAATCTGGTGCAACGAATTTGTCTGTATCACTCCCTTGTGCAGAATTAGCCAGGTAAAACTCATGCAGACCCGGAGGTGACAAACGCACATTCGATTTTTCAAAATGAGCACTAGAGTGTAGATTGAATAACAAATGATGATTGGTAAAAGGCAGAATGCAGAATGAACTATAACTTTAGTTTACCTCGGGCCCCAGAGAACAGAGATGATATCGCACTGGTAAACACGCATTTAAATATTCTGTCAAACCAATATCAAATCAACGCAACATTATTGATTCTGTTCTGTTCCTGAACTGAAAATATGCATGTTCATCTAACACCATTCAATGGGCTGATTCAATTCAAATTACCGCGTCTTAGATAAGGCAGAATAAATGTTGGCATTAAAACCAAAATTCACAATGGCGTCCAATTATTTGGTTACAACAGGGAACGAAATTGTATTTGAAATGCAACCAATACAGTATAAATGACAGGTATCTTTAGCTGTCAGCTGCTTCAAGAGATTTGCTTTCTTGTTTCCAATGTGTTCACTTTTCTGAGCGGATTTATATTCAAAGCCACACACTTTCCATACAAGTAAAACACAACGCTGTTGTCACGAGGCCGCTTATGAAGCCGCTGCTGACATGCCTCGCTTTGTTTTACGCTAGTTCTGTACATCGGCACTGTTTCTTCCTTTTATAATAACGTGGGAAAGGCTTTACTTTTGCAACTTGAAATGACTACACAAACGCGAACTCGATATATTTTGGTGGAACAGTGTTTCATACATTAACGTGGTTTGTTTTTTCATTATTAAGTTAAGGAAGCAATATATAAGAATTGGTATAGATAATCATATAGTGTAATTTCATACATTAAAAGGGTTTGTTTTTTCATTATAAGTATATAGCAATCTATATATAATACCCGTATATATATATTATATATTACGTATATATATATATATATATATATATATATTATATATATATAAATCAATTTTGGTTTGAGTAAGGAAAGGATCAAATTTCCTAAATGTATGTGCATGTCTAAATATAAATATAATAATCATTAATAAAATCAAAACCACACACAGCTTAAAAATAATGAAGTCAGAGATAGAAAGGCGCATTATAAGTGCATCAACCCTTCATCGGGCTTAGAAGAAAGTCAGATAATACCGATGTATGACATTTAATTCATATTATAACAGACATTAAAAAAAAAAAAAAAAAAAAAAACATGCAGTTACCTTGTCACGGCACCCTTTTCCGTGTGTGCTGGATTTCAGAGCAATGTTGCCCCTGCATTCTGAATATTTTGCATTGCAATTTCTAAATCAAATCATTTGGATTTTACGGGTTAGTTTTTTGTTTAAAGCGATTGTGTGCTTTTCCTAATATCCGCCAGGGGGAGTCAGTGCTGTCGTTTGTATCGCTGCTGCTGAGCCTTTTTGCCATCTTGGAAGAAGTGCGGTGCCTTTCTCATTTGCGAATTCTAAATGCGCACCCTCCTTCTGCAGTCTCATGGCGTGACACTGATGGCATTAGTAAAGCACTTGCTTGCGACACCTTTCTCAGACAGGAGGCGTCATCAACGTCACAGTGGATTAGAAAACACGATTTGAATAACAGTTATATTCAATTTCATTTTTCAGTAAATCATAAACTGTCATAAATAGCATAACTGAAGCTAACTTTAAACAGCATTTAAAACGGAGGTGTCTCCAAATCGACCCGATTACGCATCTGATAACTTGAAATGCGACAGAACATGCATTATCGATACCAATAAAGCTGAACTTGCTTTTTTAAAATGTCAAACACACACTTTGTTATGTTGCCTTTGACAGAAAAAGAACATTCACCCGTTTACGAAGCATTAGTGTTATTTTCCCAGGATGGTAAACTGCGACCGTCCATGTATTCTGTGATTTTCTGGGAAAAGGTTGCAAGTTTGACCCGGCTGATGTTCCCCATGTGTTTTTCACTGCAGGAGAAACAGTCCGGCATGTATCAATATCCACTCGCTTCACCACAACGGACGGGGACACTTCTTCTTGCTGCCACTGGTTCAGCTATTAAGTTTTACAAGTGTCACTTTGCAAGCTAATAAATATGACCTTCTTTACAAATGCAGGAAGCACGGATAACACGCTGTGACAATGCAGTGTGCTTTATTTGAATTTCTGCAACACTGTTGAGTAATGGTATTTTCTTTTAAATGCTACATTTATGTTTGTTTATTTTTTTCCTTATACATTGTTTTATAAACCGATTCTCATTTTCAAATGAATATGCAATTTAAACAAATCAATTTGATTTGATTTGGAGTAGATATAAAATGAAACCTGTATTCTGACCTTTCCAACCTACGGAAATAGAGAATAGAGAATTATACTTAATGATATCATTATTGCATTGCATTTGTGACTGATCTCGTACAAGCGTATACATCAATTTGCACTAAAGTTACATTGTGATCAATTGAAGCTATTGGAAGCAATGGTAATATATTGTAACCACCTTCTAAATTGTTTGATTCTTGTATGGTAAATAGCAACATTATACATTCACACTAAAATATATATTACGTTTATTTCAGGTAACCAACGTTGCGTTTTTAAAAATGGTTTAGTGTTAGAAATAAATATAGCTTTCTTTTTTTCTTGTTGAAATTTTGACGTGTACTATATATGAATTTCATAAAAGAGAAATAATTAAGGCACATATTAAAATTACATATAAAAATGAACTGATTTAATCACTTTTTTGTAGCAATTCTTTACTTTAACAGATTCCTATACCAAAAAACGAAAAAACGCGTAATTTCCATTTTTTGGGGAAACTGTTTGGCCCTAATGTTAATACATTTCATGAATACGTTATTTAATTTATAAGTATTGTTTTCTTTTGAGTCGGGTGATATGTTCGTCAACATGAATATATATATATGTATGTATGTATGTAACAGAAGATACAGACGTCGATAATAAACGGAATAAAACAAACCTTGGGAAACTATTCAGAAATAAAGATGGAAATATTTAGATGAGGGTCTACATATTGTGTATCCAAAAATTGTTTTGTTAAAAAATCTAAAGCAATTTACAATTACTTAAATAGACAAAATAAATTTGTCAAAATAAACAAGAAATAAAATTTCTTAAAGAATATTTAACGTTTGAAACATTCAAATAATCCCAAAGAAATAAGTGCACAGCGGGTTAATAAGGGCTTACGCCTTTATCCTTCTGCATTCTAAACAGAGAGGGGTTCATTCAATGCACATTAAATCTTAAACGTGTAACGCACATAACACTCCTGTTATGTTCAAAGACAAAAAGAGGTTAAGTTGCAGAGACCGGAATAGATATGTTGTGCTTGTAGCAGCCTTTCAGGAAACAAGGGGACCAATGAAATCAAACTAGAGCTTCCAGCGTAACCAGCAAGATTGACGTGGAAGACGCGTCAAATGAATGTGAGCAAAATTGAGCCTGCGGGATAGACCCATTTGCTTTAATCGTCTGGAGATCACCTTGGTCCTATTGTCCCGTACTTGAGAAAGTAGTTCTTTAAAAGTTTGAGAACACATAAAGGAAATCCTCCTCCTTGAGCTTGTCTCTTTTTGTCACTGGCTCCTTGGAACAGTCTGCAGTGAGAACAAGCGCTTTTTCAGCCATTGAAGGACAAATATTTCCAAGAAAGCATCTCGAACAGTCGGGAAATGGGTAAGAGTCCGCTCCCTTTCTGCATGGTTCAGTGGCGCTTAGATAATAGAAGTAAAACTTGCTTTACACGCCTGTATAACTTGGGCATTGTCAGCATGAAGCTGAGCCTCATTTTGTGGGCTTCTAAAACCATTTTAAAAGCAGGCATTTCAAAGGATGCACGTAGGAAACGTTGTATAACAAGGGAGGGTTAAACAAAATGCAGAGGATTGATAGTTTTGTGTCTTTTATGACACCGGCATAGCTATTCAGTGCAATATTTCAATTACATTATGTACATAGTGACTTTGTATTTATTTTTCCAAAATGGCACAAGTCAGTGTGGGGTTAAAGCTATCGTGTTATTAATGTTCTAGTAACAGAAACAAACAATACCGCGGCAGCAGCACATTTATTCTTTTTTTATTCTTCTGATAATCTTTTAAAACATAAACTAGTCTATCTTTAATGCAATGCATATTTAGGTTGGAACGGTCATTTTTCCACGATCAAACTTAAAGCGCTCGTGGGAAGCATTCGTTGTTTTGACAGCTGTTTTTATAGTTTTATACCTTTGAGTATTTTTTCCATGCTCATTTTGATCATATATTTTATTTATTCATTTATTTTTTTAGAACAAACGTATGGAGAGGTGAATCAGCTTGGCGGTGTGTTTGTCAATGGAAGACCCCTTCCTAATGCCATTAGGCTCAGAATTGTGGAGTTGGCCCAGCTCGGGATCAGACCGTGCGATATTAGCAGACAGTTAAGGGTCTCCCACGGGTGTGTGAGCAAGATTCTGGCTCGATACAACGAGACTGGCTCCATCCTACCCGGGGCGATCGGAGGCAGCAAACCTAGGGTCACAACCCCCAACGTGGTGAAAAATATAAGGGACTACAAGCAAGGGGACCCGGGCATTTTCGCTTGGGAGATCCGCGACAGACTTCTTGCAGATGCAGTCTGCGACAAGTATAACGTTCCCTCGGTCAGTTCAATAAGCAGGATTTTAAGGAACAAGATTGGAAATCTTTCCCAACCGAACCAATACGAATCCCCCAAGCAGCAACCTTCCCAGCCAGCCCTGCCTTACAACCACATTTACCAATATCCGTACCCAAACCCAATGTCACCCACCGGGACCAAAATGGGCAACCATCCCGGAGTCGCCGTCTCCGCAGGACATGTCAGCATTTCGAGAGCCTGGCCCTCAGTCCACTCTGTCAGCAACATCCTGGGAATAAGAGCGTTTATGGATCCTACAGGTTCGTGCTAAATACATGCTACTTGCTGTACTGTTTTCAATACTACTACTACCACTACCACTACTACTACTACCACTACTACCACTACAACTACTACCACTACCACTACCACCACTACAACTACTACCACTACCACTACCACCACTACTACTACCACTACTAAGATAAATTCCCATTTAATTCACTGTTAAACAATTAACAGTTGTTGTTGACTATGGAGAGTAGTTAACATAGTTCTAGCATTGTATTATATGCAATATATTAGTTAACTGAGACATGTGCTCATGTACACATGCTAGCTATAGTTATGCTAGACACTATTTGGCTTTAACATTGCACAAATATGCAATCCGTTTTAATAATGCCTATTGATGTTGAATACATACAAGAGTTGATTTAAAGTCTGCGTGTAGGCCAGTGTAAAAAAAGATTTCTTGTGAAGATATAACAACAGTTAATACGCACCTATTGGATAAACTAGTTCCATTAGTAGACTCAAACTAGCGGGCCACATAGACCCTATACATCTTAACTGCCTTGGACTTTTAATGGAAACAAATGTTACCATTTAACAGTACTGCGTACTTAACCCTAAGTGTTAATGTAACTTTTTATAAAATCATACAGAAAAACAACAATTCTGCACCCATAAAGCTGGCCAAAAGTGTCCCATCACTTAGAATTTTAGGGTTGAGCCATAATTAAAAAAAAAAAAAAAAACCGACATGAACTTAATTTAGATCTTTTGTTTAATATCATGTCATCAAATAAATTACCAAATTATATCGCAAAAGTCCACCGGAAGCTATAATAGCAGTATTTCATGTTAGATTTCGAAATGTCACAATTTTCTTTTTTTGCCAGTTTGTAGTTAAGTATATGGAACACTACAAAGCGCTATGTAATTCAGTATGTAAACCAAACATTATTTAGTTCTCTTTTTTTTTTTTTTTTTTTTTAAATGTTAATTTTATTGGGACTGTACTATGAACATATATACATTTCGTTAGTACTTGATACATACTATATATACTTAAAGTCTATAGGATTAATTATATATATCATTATATATATATATATATATATATTATTATCTATATATATATATATATATATATATATATATATATATATGTGTGTGTGTGTGTGTGTGTGTGTGTGTGTGTGTGTGTGTGTGTGTGTGTGAGAGAGAGAGAGAGAGAGAGAGAGAGAGAGAGAGAGAGAGAGAGAGAGTGAGTGAGTGAATATTGTCAATATTAATATTACCAATATTATTGAGCACACTAAAAAGAAGAACCCTCTATGTTAGTTTCTTGTAGTTATTGTGCTGACAGCAGCATGCCCCGATTCCGCGGGAACGCCCTGGAAGAATGTAGGACTCGCTTGTTATCTGAAAAAGAACTCGTGAACACGTTCTAAACCGCACGGATTCTTCTTGATGATGTTATTCATTATGCATGCTTTATTCTAGGCACTAACAGGCATATAAAAGACTGCATTTGTGAATTAGGACTATTTCTTATGATGTAACCCATTGTGTTATCTTTTCCAGGAGCTATCGCTGGTACAGATGGATCTTACCAGCCAAAAATAGAGGACTGGAGTAGTGTTAACAGAACATTTTCAACAGCTCACGGCGTGAATTGTATTGACAAATCATCTATCGACCCCGATATTAAATATGCACAGGTAAGCAGATCTTATTTTGTTACCGCTATTTCAATTTGTTTCTTTTACTGTTCTAAGAACAAGCACGTAATACTAAAATAGTGTATAATTTTTCACAGATACACACGCACGCACGCATGCACGCACGTACGCACACACACAGCCTATATTAACATTGACAATTACACTATTAAACAGATTATAATTGAATGTGTTCCACAACACGGCGCTAAGGAGCAGTGTAGTTTAAATTCTGTTGTAAATAATAGTGCATAGATGCTGATATGCACACGTGCTTCTTCTTTTTTAGCCGGCTTCAACCCTGTCCAGTTTTGTCCCAGCTTGTGCCTATTCTTCCAATCAGTACGGCGTGTACAGCGCGCCTGCGGGGGGCTACGTGACCCCTGCGCACCACTGGCAGTCTCAAAGCGCGAGCCTGTCCCACCCAGCGAGCGCTATGACTATGCACGGCGGAGAAATCCACTCTCCAATGGCCTTTAAACTTCCACCAAGAGACGGTAAGTAGCATTGTTTCAAATACATTACGTCTTCTTAGGCGATATTTTCAAACCAAATACAACCGTGCAGTATACTGGGCACTGAAAAAAATAACGCTGAGAATGCTCAAATAAATAACCCATTCATTTACGCGTTTAATTATGTAGCTGTATGAAAGTGTTCTAATTATGTAGCTGTATGAAAGTGTTCTAATTATGTAGCTGTATGAAAGTGTTCTAATTATGTAGCTGTATGAAAGTGTTCTAATTATGTAGCTGTATGAAAGTGTTTTAATTATGTAGCTGTATGAAAGTGTTCTAATTATGTAGCTGTATGAAAGTGTTCTTAGAAAGTAGTCGAATGTTGGGTCCATTTATTACCCATGTACTCCAGTGGATTATATGCTTACTGATATGAAAATATATTTAACATACACTAATAATAAACATTATAATGTAATAAAATGGTCCCTTTATATAATAAGAAATGTAAAAGGCCTATGCCATTGTTTTACAGGTAAGCTGTTAAAACTATTATTATAAGGAACATAGTTCACATAAAACTGTTCAGTTTGTTTTCGTGTACATAACGTAAACATTTGCTAAACGTAACATAATAATAATAATAATAATAATAATAATAATAATAATAATTAATAATAATAATAATAATTATTATTATTATTATTATTATTATTATTATTATTATTATTATTATTATTATTATCTCTGAAGTGAATTGCCCCTGTTATGATTTAAAGCATTAAAACTTGAAGTATGTTCAAAGTTTATATTTTGAGGGGGCAGTAATACATAGTTTTGAAAACGAGCATTACAGTCCACACCATGTCAGATGTTAAAATGCATATAATACACATAAAGTTAGCCAGCCAACTACCTGCTTGTCACATAGGCCAACATGACGTAAGCATAACCTTAAAATAAGACACACGGCATGGGTGCAATGCCAGTGTTATTCATTATTATTTCTGGCATAAGACGCGTCGGTTTAACCCTTGAGTTAGTCCATCTCATCGAAGGCACGTTTTTTCCAGTCGTCTTGGCAAAAAGACCTATGCTTTGTTTGGTGTGAAAACATATTTTCTTTTTTTTTCCAGCAGGACACAGAAAACCTCCCAGTCCCTTAAGCAAACAACAGCACGAAGCTTTGAATAACTTACATGGACACACGATCCCCGCCTCTTCTTCATAACTCAGAGAAGCAAATTCATAAACTTAAACACGGATCTAACAGACCCCACACGCACCTGGCCCATTAGCATTTCACATTCCCAGAACTTACAGTAAGTGGAAGCGCTATATTTATACTGCCATTGAAAGGGTTACATCAAGGTGGGAGCCTTCATAGAAAACAGCATGACAGAGAGCGGACAACGTTTCAGAGCAAGAGAGACAACGGGGGCAGCGGTTTCAACCGGCATTTTACTGTCTCTTCATGCAGTGGGTGATGGGGATCGGGAGTTTTAGTTTTATTACAATAGCTACTAAATTCAAAGCCAAATTGTACTTACCTAGTAACGAGACCAAAGACATAACACATTTATTTAAAAGAATGGCTAGTGTTAACATGCTGATTATTATTACTATTATTAATAATGATAATAATTATAATCCATTATTATTATTTTTATTATTATTAATACTCATTTTCATAATAATCATCTTGAAGACTTTGCCTGTTCCGCCCATGCGATCCTATTCGTAGGTAGTATTGAGTATATCATGTATGTTTGTGTAATACAAACACATACGAAATATGCATAACTACTTTCGGCTTACTTATCGGTGTCTAAAATTTTCTACACTTGTTTAATTAATGTTGCACAACATATAGGCTCTAACATTTACAGTCGAGTAAACGTTTTCGAAATAATTATATCTATATATATATATATATATATATATATATATATATATATATATATATATATATATATATATATATCCATTAACACGTATACGATTAAGTCAGTATTCTGTTTAGTTCTAGTGGTCAACGAGTAATGCTTCACAGCAGTGACGTAAACTCATGTCGCTACCGGTTTGCAAAACGTAGTGAGGGATTCTTGAGTAAAACTCATTTTAAATTGCATAACGCTTTGTAGTTTTCCATATACTGTAAATCTAATTTGAAATACTACTACTATTATGGCTTCCGGTAGACTTTTGCGATATCATTGTGCAGTTTCTTTGATTGCATGTTAAATAAAATATCTAAATTATGTTTATATGTTTTTAAGATGGACTCAGAGAGGGTCGGCCGGACCTAGCTTATTACTTCATGCTAATACTATAGTTTTGTTTTTGTTTTTTTCTCCAGCGCGTATTGGTTGTTTCTCGTAACAGAGCCAATACAAATATCTTTAAAATCATCTTTAAAATTATGATTAGTCTATGCTGCAGTAAAAAATAACCGAGATCGTGTTCTCATCTCTCGCTCGTGGCAGGCGGTGATTGGGTTTGCAAGGCGTGCTAAGCTTTACCCACCCGTTTTGGCTGAAGGTTGTTTTTTTTTTCCAAGTTAATGGTGCTTCACGATTTTCGGCGCCTATCATAAGATCTTATCGATTCAGACGTTTTCGTTTTTGGATTAACGCCTCAGACACCGTGCTCGCCTGTTAAATAGGGTATACCTGTATTCTAACTGCAAACCAAGGCTGATTTATTGTCAATCAATGTTTTGCAGCGGACAAATTAATCCTCTGAACATATCTTTTCATTTTGTTTCACATTTAGTCAGTATTTGTGTAGCAGTTCTGTCGTCACCAAGCCTATCATGTTTAAACATACCACTATAAACGTGAACTAGGCTGACAGACCAAGCAGCTTATGAATAAATGAATAACAAGAAACACAGACTATACACGAAAACAAAAATAATATTGAATAATACATTAATAACATATGTATCAGTCACGCAGCCTGTATATAATGTTAAAATAACATAGTCTCTTCAATAGTCTATGGAAACCTGTCAAACGTGTTACTCAACTGACATCCACACTATCTGTAGGCCTAACCTTTATTAATCAGTATTAGAGATGAAGTATTATTGCATTTATTTGAATACAATTCTAACACGCTCAATTCAAGACTAATACGAGGCCTACCTATATATTAACTGTTTGGTTTGTTGGTCGATTGCAAAGCAATAACCTACACAACACTATTTGAATACGTTCGTGTTTGTGGTAGTTTGGTTAATGTAAAGTTGCATCTGTTTGTATCCATGTTAGTAAACAGCTTCACGGCAAACCAATTTCAATTATGCACGCGCAATAAGATCCAGCTTTGCTGTTACAGCCTTCGGACGGTACTGCACCTTTTAGTGTAGAAAGAGATTGCTTTTAGTGCAGCTGCTGTTTGTACGATTTGCACAGGGTACAAGCGCATTACTGAAGCCACAGTGTTGTTCGTTTCATTTTGAACTTAGCATTTATTATACGCAGAGTAGTGTAAAGTGACCCAATACAACAACAACAAAAAATTAGTTATAATTATTCTTAGTTATGATAAGAAACATTGGACCATGTTCCCAACGCTGTAACTCCTAACTTAGTCTAAGAATGATGACTCAATCTTTTATGAACTACAATACCGTTTCATATTCTGTTGATTGCAGTTAAAACAGTGTACAATTGCATTAATGTCAACATGGATTTTATTAACGAAACAGACATTGAAAGTTGAGTAAACACTTCATGCCCACATTGTGCCCATTTGTTATAGACCAGCGTTCAGTTTACGCCCTTTAGCTCCTGAACAGTTAAGAGCTCCTGCAAGCATCTAGCAGTTTTCTATTAGTTCTGTAACATCAGCAGCTTGTTCTTTATGGACCATATTCTCCCTTGGTTTGTGGCTATTTATAAACAGCACGCCAGGGCTTTTACGCACCCTCTGAAAGCCCTTCTTCCAGCGTGCAAATAGCGCAATTACAAACAATATACATAATATAAAATATAACAAATATACAATCGACCACTGGGGGAAATGCTTTTTGAATATGAGCCTAAGCCGTACAAATATTTGGGTGCTCTGACCTATGTAATAGCTAGCTACCCAACCACACAACGGTTACGGAAATAATTTATTATTTTATTATTATTATATCTTATTATATTATTAACTAATAATAATAATAATAATAATAATAATAATACGTCGATATTATTGATTGATTTTGTTTTTATTTTACGCAATATGTTTTGTTGAAACATACCGAGATACGAAGATCATCACTTGATAGGAAATAGTTAGCATCTATAAAGTGACAGTGTGTTTCAGTGGCCAGCGTTGGTTAAACTGTTAGGGTGCATCTCACTGATAGAGCCGATATTGATATTTCAAAAATGGGTTCTGGCGTTCAACAATACCCTCCTCAAAACCTCGCTCCTCGCGACACCTTGAGTTAATCTTGGGAATCCCGCTAGTGACGTCTGTCTGTTCTGTGAAGATTCCACGTTATGTTAATGCCAGGTAATATCATGTGAACATCTAGTTTAAATATTTTAAGAAATCAAACCACTCTCTATAAAAGATTCAACGGCATTAATGATGCTTCATCTGAATGCCTATGCCTGTGATAGGCCAATAACTGCATGATTGTTAGTCTTGTGGCAAGTCCACTCCAAAATCCCAAATTAACTTACTGTTAACTGTGATCTATTAACATTCTTTTAAATCTGTTTCAGTTGATTTATTATATATTGGAGCACAATTTTTACACGGGCAAGTAATACAATTGCATGGGACTCTTGAAAACGGAGCAAATTACTAACATACAAGAAAAACACCACTCCCGATATTGTGCTTAAGTAAGGAATCTTAAGACCCTTGAGATCAGCTACAAAAACAATAAATGCACAAATAAAAAGGTCCTTATTTAAACAGAAAGTAGACCTACTTACAGTAATAGGACTGAGATATTGTTTATAATGAAACAATAACGAATCAAGAGCTGTTATACGTGTATTCAAACGGAAGGGGCGTGAGTGTCCATTCTAAAACGCCTTTATAATTTGCTATAGTAATGTCTTGTTGTTAATTCACTTTTGTCAGTGGAATTGATCGATTATTTGACGCACCAAAAGAGAATACATTTCTTGTACAATTATTTCATATAATGTTACGTTGCCTGTTGTTTAATGTTATTTATAACATTATTGATATCATTATTTGAAACGAAACGAATAATTTGAAAGAGTTTGTTACAGTAATTATATTTTCACAGCGAGCAGGCTAGAATACTAAATATGAATATGCTATTCTATCAGATCATAGGGTATTTACATCTTTAAAAACTGTGCTTACAATCTGAGATTTACCCACAGATCACAGTGCCGCAGTGTGCGTTAGAAAGTACTTGGATAGTTGTGCAAACCAAAATGCTTTAAAAATGCTTTAAACAAAACAAACCAAAGAAATAAACACAAAAACACATGCATGCATACACTTAGCTAGTACAACTGTAGGCCTATACAGTATAACAATAAAACGCATCCATAGCCCCATGTAAACATAACTTGGGTCCTGTTTCTCTACTACACATACGAATGCGTACCTGGCATATACGACATCGTAAGATGCAACTACAAAAATAAGTTGCGTTTCCACATACCAACTCACACCACTCGCTCTTAAAAACATTCGTAATTTATCACCAGGAAATGTGTCCTGGTATAGATATGAATAGATAATCTGATCTAGTTTCTCACATTGCGTCTCTGATGCATGCTGTACATCTACAACACCGAGCAACAGAATTACAAAGACTTAACATCAGCGCACATAAATGACAGCTGCGCTGCGTGCCAGCTCACCAAGCAGATAACAGCAAGAACACCCTGAAGACACCGAGCTACCGGAGCAGAACAACCGCCTGACATGCTGCAGGACGCCAAGTGCGGGACTCGCTCATTCTGACAAAACACAACAAGTGGTAGCCTGCGACCCAAATACGTTGTGATATTTATGTTTAACATACATTTGGTTTACATTGAGATTAATGCAAATGCCATTAAAAACAGCACTTTGAACACATTCTTTTGTTTATATAGTTGGTATACATCTCGTGCCGTTAGGGGCTGAGTTATACTGATGCCTGTCTGAAATTGTTTAGGGGGTAGAGTGGAGAGGTGACTGCCTGAGCTGAGAGATGTGGAGATAAATAAAAAAGGCACTTGTGTAGTATTTTGGTAATGTGTGGGCAAAATAAATCACTCAAATAAAACACGGCCTGTGTGGAGGCTGATTTAATTATCACAAGCCTTTACATATTAATAATAGTATATTCTCACCAACTTGCCCGTTCATTTTCCCGTATAGAATGAGCGAGGTATCCGAGGCTACATTTCCTATTTCAATTTAAAAGCTAATTTGATTCGTATGGAATACAGAAACGCGTGATAAGTGTTCGTACGTGGAGGTGATAACTTGTAAAACCTGTTGTATTTCCACTTCCGCATTCAGGACATAGAAACAGGCTCCAGATTAGCACCTACACCCACGGAGAACCCGCCATATTTGCATGCAACAATCGCAGACAGGCTTTATGAGTTGTGGACCAATGGCTTTATTTATTTATTTATTTATTTATTTAACATATATCTCATTTCAGGACAGGACAAATGTTTGTCTTCTACTAAAAGATTGCATTTTTAAAAACTTGAGCAATGCGTGTGTATAACCAATGAGGGCTGACGGCCTGTTTAGAATGTGTGAGTTGATTATTATTAGTATTATTATTTTGTAATATTTTGTAATAGATAGATAGATAGGTAGACGCATAAATGGTCCTTGTCATGTTCTCTATTAGTCCACGACGTCATGCTTCCAACAGCGTTCTATAAGTGAGTGTGGAAGGACAGCATAAACAGTGGCATGAGATAAGTAGGAGGCGCACAAAGATGAACGGATAAAAGCAAAGAAAACTACTGTGACGACTACAACTGCTAATAATAATATTTATTATAATCGAAATAATTTTTTGCACATAGTGCATACCAAGTAAAAGTGTTTGTAAGCCTGAAAATGTAACAACGTTCACAGTGAACATTGTATATGGTCAATTTAATATTTTCCACATACAATTTCTCAGTGTTTCGAGTTTCAATTATTTATGTTTACTTGTCGCATTTGTGTCGTATCATTCAGATTTGTGTTTGAAAAGGTAATTTCCGACCCACTCCTTTTCACAGTCCAAATAAACATATACACCTGGGTCTACACTTCTACAAGAACATCACACATGTATAGTGGTATGAACAGTTATATTAGATCATTAGAAAAAGTGATCGTAAGGCGCAGGCACACCTCAAAAGGTCAGTTACTAGCACTTGCAGGACGACATGCAATCTGGCTCTGAGCAGCATCGCGTGATATACTTGTAGTTGCTACAAATCATATTTGTAGCAAAGCATTTTTTACCTATTGTCTAAATAACACAGCGTGCTTTTTTTCAAAGTGTATGTTCTACGTAGACAGACAGCCACCAGTTAAACCACAGGACAGGTGACTATTGCTGCTGCAGTCGGCCTGCAGACTGCTGGGTTTTTTTTTTTTTTTTTTTTTTTTTTTTTTTTTTTTTTTTTTTTTTACAAGGTTTCTGTGCCTCTGAAAGTAAAGCAAAATGTTATGTAAGTATTTTTCTCTTTATTGATTTTAAGTATCGGGAATACCAATCGCAAAGTTAACATTTTAAATGTTCAAAAAACAAACCTCACTCTACTATAAATTATACACAGAAGCAAACTCTTCAAATAATTATTAAATAGCAAGACATAGAATTATAAAATAGCAATTCATAGTAGTAATTATAATTATTATACATTTATGTATATATATATATATATATATCATATATATAATATAATATATATATATATATATATATATATATATACACACACACACACACACACACACACACACACACAACCCGGTCAGTTAGTGATTTTGCTACAAGCTAAGTGTAATCACATTTATGTAACACAGGTATTGTGGAACACAGACACGTTGACAGTTGAAAAAAAAAAAAAACGAAATAAATAAAAACATGAATAAAACGATGCACACTGTAAAGGTGGAGGTGTCCGTTAAATTATTACACAATGAAACTTTGTTTAAGGAACGTGTATTACATTCCATTAGTTATTGTATTGGAAAACCGCATTCACAACGCAGATTCTCTCGTTAATTAACTCCCATTTTTGAAAGTGGTCAAGCGCCTGTTAATTTTATAGAAACAGTACCAGGCAGCTAGGGTTTACATTTCAAGTTCTGTTCAGCACTCTCATGGTGGTTGGCTTTTCATTTTGTATCATTAGCTTGTTTTTTCTCGTTTCAAAAAACAGCAGAGTTTTCAAGGAGAAACCCCATGAAAACACTGCCCGATTTCTCTTTCAGCCTTGCTCAGGCTGTTAATCATTACTGTATGCGTGGCCGATTTATTTTCTTCGATGTACCGTATCCTTTTGAAATGTGTACTCGGTAATTAACCCAAATCAAGCCTTTCAAACTATTTTGCGAGTTGCTGTTCGTGTTGGAGCACGGGATTTGGTTTAACATAAAATACCATATTTTGCTTTTTACGGATACGGTTCGTTTGATGTGTTAATCTAGTTAAACTTAACAAAGATATTTTATAATATTTTAATTGCAATAATTCGATTGCGACAGGTATATCTAAATAGTCATCTTTAAAGTTTGTCCATTCTCATTTTTTGTTCAAGTAATCATTTTTTTTTTAGAGTGTATGAGTTGATTTTCTTGTTTTATAGACGGTGCGATGTACCTATAATAATTAAACATAAATTGTATACAACACATTTTATTCTAAATTTGTATGTTTATTTACTACAGACTGCAATGTTTATTTTGGTAAGAGTTTTTTTTTGTGGGACATTATCAAACGCAAACACAGTAAATGAACAGAATGTATTTACACAATTTGTTGCACGAAATTCTCAATCGTTTTGGTTTTACTGTGTGGGTCCATATTCATTCAAGTTAAGGCATTCATTGGAATGTAGCGGTTTTAATATATATATATATAATATATATATATATATATATATATATATATATATATATATATATATATATATATAATATGCCATGTTTGGATGTATTTACAACCTAACGCAACTTTATTGCGTGTAAAACGCGCACAATGGGTTGCATCCTTAACATAACCCCCCCCCCCCCCCCCCCCCCCCCCCCAAAAAAAAAAAAACCTTTCCTCTGGTGCATATGGGTAGCTGGAATAAAACAGTATCTACTTAAATTGGAGCTATAATTAGACCTTCCCACTAGGGCCTGCAATTTTGCCTCTGTTTTAAAGACAACTTCAAATTTGAGCGTGTAAAACATAAAGTTAATATCATACCATAATACAGCACAACAGCACAAATAAATATACATAGATAGATTTTACTAAAACAGAATAGTTAAGAAAAGATGTCCTGTTTGATAAACAACTATGTTTTCTATAAAGTCCCGAATGTTCTGTTGTTTTACCCCAAATGGGCTTTTGCAGATTATGTGCTTGCACAATACATTATATGCTTGACACAATATAGCAAGTATTTTTCGTTTCGACTATGCTTCAGTGCTATGCTTCAGGACGAGAGATCCTGGTATCGCGATCCACTGACTAGTAGTGATTATGATATTATATATATATATATATATATATATATATATATATATATATATATATATATATAAGCGACAAAATTATTACAGCTCCTGTAAGGTACGATCTCCCTA
This sequence comes from Polyodon spathula, assembly GCF_017654505.1. NCBI lineage: Eukaryota > Metazoa > Chordata > Actinopteri > Acipenseriformes > Polyodontidae > Polyodon > Polyodon spathula. The sequence goes on from NC_054539.1 coordinate 75,367,954, forward strand.
TCATCGGTGAATAAACGCTGCTCCCATTTCAGGCTGTCGTTAGTTTCAGGATTTTTCGATATGGAGCAGTATTAGTGAAACTGCAAACTAGAAAGTCGCACAGTTCTGACAGCTCTTCAGAAGGAACATGGAACCTTCATTTTAGATTTAATCCATCCCTTATTTTCTTGTAAATATTCTCTGTCGTTATGCCACCGACTGTTCCTGCTGCCTTATTCTCTCCTCCACCAAATACATTGGCATGGAAATGATGTTTAATATGAATGTTTTATAAATTAACACATACTCACTTCAAGGCACACGCGCGCCCACACAAACACACACACACACACACACACACACACACACACACACACACACACACACACACACACACACACACACACACACACACACACACACACACACACACACACACACACACACACACACACACAAACACACACACACACACACACACACACACACACACACACACACACACACACACACACACACACACACACAACACACACACACACACACACACACACACACACACACACACACTGTATATATACACACTCATATACACACATATGTACATACATACATACATTATGATTTATAAGAACATCCCATTGCTTCTGTTGGTTTGATTTCTTGTGCATATGAAATCAAACCATCTTGGAAGATTGGTAACAGAGGCACATGCATTTAGTTTAAAATAGTAAGAGAAAGGGAACACATAGCCACAAATGGTAAAATGCATGATAATTTTTTAAGATGCCTATTTAAAGCACAAATTGGTCTAACAATTTATAACATGAGTGCCTGTTGTTTCTATACCACTGATCAGGGTTTACTGAATGGTAGTTGAGATTCTCACACTGAGCTTTCCACGCAGGTAGGTACATAAAGGGTAGAAATGTCAAATCTTGAGGTGTTTTCATACATTTGCATATAACTGTATATCCAAGTGTGTTAAATCAAAGTGTTTCATTATAAATACACTCATATAATTCCCCTTTGCTCTCCTCGCTTTCTCTCTCGATGCTGGCAGCAGAACTGACAGAAGGTAAGCAGCTCATCAAACAGTAGTACAGGCACATAGTTATATATGTCAGCTCTAAACCCTGTGATTAATGACATCTATATGAGGAAGACAGCTTGATGGCACAGGAGCCAGGCTGACATTTCTTAACAATTGTGTCGTTGTTTTCAACTTGCCTGAGGTGAAGCCAGGAACTAAACCATCACAATGCTTTTGATCACAGCAACCCTACAGGTCACATTTAAGGTTAGATTTAGGGTCAAGGTAAGGGGTTTGTTTTGGGTTAGGCTTAGCGTTGCAGCTACAGGATACTGTGTCTGTAATGTAGTATGTATGCTAAAGATGGTATCATACTGTATTGTTTGTGGTGCAGTATCTGGTGCAATGATGTCTGGTGCAACACCTTGTTCAATAGAATCAGTGGTGCAATGGTGTTTGTGGTGCAGTGTCTGGTGCAACACCTTGTTCAATGGAATCAGTGGTGCAATGGTGTTTGTGGTGCAGTGTCTGGTGCAACACCTTGTTCAATGGAATCAGTGGTGCAATGGTATTTGTGGTGCAGTGTCTGGTGCAATGGTGCAGTGTCTGGTGCAACACCTTGTTCAATAGAATCAGTGGTGCAATGGTGTTTGTGGTGCAGTGTCTGGTGCAACACCTTGTTCAATGGAATCAGTGGTGCAATGGTGTTTGTGGTGCAGTGTCTGGTGCAACACCTTGTTCAATAGAATCAGTGGTGCAATGGTGTTTGTGGTGCAGTGTCTGGTGCAACACCTTGTTCAATGGAATCAGTGGTGCAATGGTGTTTGTGGTGCAGTGTCTGGTGCAACACCTTGTTCAATGGAATCAGTGGTGCAGTGGTGTTTGTGGTGCAGTGTCTGGTGCAATGGTGCAGTGTCTGGTGCAACACCTTGTTCAATAGAATCAGTGGACTGCCACATCTATATAGTTTGGCTTGACGACTACATGGCTGTAGCAATGTTGTGTGGCCTCCTGGTTGACTTGTTTCCTATTGGGCATTTCCACATTAGGTCCGGGTGGTTAAAGCACTGCAATAACCCTTAACCATCCATTGCCACCACACCACTATGCAGGCCAACTTGTTTCTGTAGTTTAGAAGTCACCCTAAAACAGGTTTTTGCACACTGCCTCAAGTATATGTTACTGGCGTCACCCTGAATCCAATGAACTAATCTACAACACCTGCACTCTTAATAACGTCTCGCAAAATTGCAAATAACACATAAAATATGTAAACAAGTTAAGTTGTGCGGAGTATTCTTTAAAAGAAGGAATGTGTTTTTATAAAATAATGAGGGTCTTGGTTACCTGAGCATGCGGGAGGGGGAGCTACCAATAAAAACTTGTTTAAAGAATATTTCAGCACAGGATACACTTCAGTGTGAGGGTAAAAAAAAAAAAATCATTCATTTTACTTTGTATTTTCATGAAGTGAAGAAATAGTTAATGTTTCTTTCATTACTTTTCAGTACTTTTAACTAAACAGCAATAAATAAATGCATCATAAATATAATTGAAGTTTTCTTCTTTGCAACGTCAGAAACCCTAACCCTAACTAGATTATCTACATAGCTAATAATAATACTAATACACACCAGGACATGTTTACCAAGTCTCATTGAGGACATGAAAAAAAAAAAAGATAATTTACCTTGTGATCGCAACATAACGGTTTACAAAGTCAAGATCCACCTGAGGTAATCCATTCGATAATTCAATTCAATCGTTGCCATATCTGTACTTTTTAACAGCTGTGGTGTGGTTCTGCTCATTTTTATTTGATACAGCCCTGGTTGCAGGGCAAGAGAATCCCTTTTTCCTTAGAACAGGTCACATACTTTTATATAGAGTGCCTCATAACAGTGGTGCAATGGTGTTCACTTCATAACAGAAAGCAGGTGCAGAATTCAGCACCGATCATGAACATTGATTAACAAGTTGCAATTAAAAAATGGTTATGAACTTTTTCTGTAAATATATGCCCAATTTCTATTTCGATTAAATAGGGTAGCATATAATACAATTATACAAAAATGTAACTGTATTTTTGTCAATGTAAATCAAATTCTATCCACACCTTCGGATCACATTTAAAACATCTGCAATGCCACAAATCCACCGGGGCCTTTTTCTATATTCTGAATGTGGAAATACGACAGAGCTTACAAGTTATCACCTCCATGTATGAACACTTATCACGAGTTTCTGTATTCTGTATACAAAACAGTTTTCGGTCGAAATGCAAAATGTAGCCTTGGATACCTCGCTCATTCTATACGGGAAAATGAACGGGCAAGTTGGTGAGAATATATTTTTATTAATATGTAAAGGCTTGTGATAATTAAATCAGCCTCCACACAGGCAGTATTTTATTTGAGTGATTTATTTTGCCCACACATTACCAAAATATTACACATGTGCCTTTTTTCGTTATCTCCACATCTCTCAGTGCAGGCAGTCACCTCTCCACTCTACCCCCTAAAGAGTAACAGACAGGCATCAGTATAACTCAGCCCCTAACCGCAGGATATGTATACCAACAAAACAAACTAAAGAATGTGTTCAAAGTGCTGTTTTATAATGGCATTTGCATTAATGTCAATGTAAACTATATGTAGGTGAAACAAAAATATCATAACGTATTTGGGTCGTAGGCTACCACTTTGGCATGTTTTTTTTTTTAATTTTTTCAATTCACTTTGGCATGAATTGTAAACTTGGTTGCTTTTCTGGAAGGAGAATCCGCCCTGACCTATACGTCATCAGCAAACGCGTAAAAGCTCTGTGTGTCACTCTTTCTTGTCGCTGCTTTTTGTTTGCGGCTGCTCAGTCAAGCACTGGAAGCCGAAACGGGAGTGACCACGTAGAACCTGGAGGAAGGGTTGCCCTCAGCCATGGATTTCCTGAGGTTTCCCTCTAAAAAAATGTAAAATATGTGAGTAGGGGGTTTTTGCTTCCCTGAGTGCTGAGCGGTTCTATTTAGTTCTGCGGGGTGCGTGTTCTGTTGGAGAGGCTGGGCTCTCTCCCTCTGCGCAGTTATGCTCTGTGGGACAGGCTATGTCTCAGCTGCTGATTTTCATTAAATTCAATATTTGGGGGATAGGTGGCAGAGTGCCACTGTGGAGTGTTAATTATTTATTATTATTCATTCATTGTTTGCCGGCCTTGTCTTTTCGGGGGAGATGGCTACAGCCACTTCTTATCTGCGGCATTGGGATGCATGTAACTGTTCATGTTTTTCTAGCTGGCCTCCTGCAGGTAGCCATCGGGCACTCACAGACGAGGCCTCCGGCCAATTTTATCTCGCCAGTTGTGGGGTGAGTTAATTATTTATTATTCTCCATTCATGGTTTGGTGGCCTCGTCTTTTCGGGGGAGGTGGCCACAGCCACTTGCTATCTGCTGCACTGGGATGCATGTAACTGTTCATGTATTTCCAGCCGGCCTCGCGCAGTTAGCCGTTGGGCACCCACGGACAAGACCTCCAGCCAAATTTATCTTTCACTCGGGCCCTGAGCGCCCTTGTCAAAAATCATTTGCAATTGCAATCGCTATCATCATCATTCATTCACTGCAATTCATTTAAGCAGATTCACCATGCTGAATGGGTGAATCCCACACTTGGCGTCCTGCAGCATGTCAGGCGGTTGATCTTCTCCTCCAGGTAGCTTGGTGTCTTCAGGGTGTTCTTGCTGTTATCTGATGGGGAGCTGGCATGCGGCGCAGCTGTCATTTATGTGCGCTGATGTTAAGTCTTTGTAATTCTGTTGCTCGATGTCGTAGATGTACAGCATGCATCAGAGACGCAATGTGAGAAACTAGATGAGATTGACCATTCGTATCTGTACGAGGACACATTTGCTGGTGATAAAGTACGAATGTTTTTAAGAGCGAGTGGTGTGAGTTGGTATGTGGAAACGCAACTTATTTTTGTAGTTGCATCTTACGATAGTGTATCTGCCAGACGCGCGTTTGTATGTGTATAGAGAAACAGGCCCCTGATCGATAAATCAGCTCAGTTACTTTGTTTTCTCCTAAATATATTTCAAACATGTAATGGAACTATTAAAATAATGTATGTGTGTCCCTAACATCAAACAGCTGTCCCACTGCAGCAAACTGAAAAATCGTGCCAGTAGATGACAGCTTCCAGATTGCAGTACTGCTGGGGATGGGCTGCTTTGTGTATTAGTGTTTAAATCCACAGTCAACCCTGCTTTGTGTATTAGTGTTTACATCCACACAGACAACACTGCATTGTGTATTAGTGTTTACATCCACACAGGTGCATTGTGTATTAGTGTTTAAATCCACACAGACAACATTGCTTTGTGTATTAGTGTTTAAATCCACACAGTCAACACTGCTTTGTGTATTAATGTTTAAATCCACACAGACAAAAACTGCAGTATTATTAAGTTTGGAATTACTATAATTCTGTTATTTTTATTTTCAGGACGTTTTGGGCAAAAGCCCTTCTTCAGCTGTTTCAAAAGAAAAGTAAACACAGTGCAGTAAACTTGCTGTTGTTCAATAAATGTAATTATATAAAAATCTATGGATGGCGTCATGATTATTCGAATAAAATGTTCATTCCCACAGGTTCCAAAGTTCCCAGTTTGAAGATAAACTCTCGTTCCTTTTGTTTCCGAGAAACATTTGTTCCATAGCACTGATTGATCTCACAGACTGTGATGGCTTCAGCAGTGTGATCATCACTGTTGAAGTGACGGGTTGCTGGAAATGCAGTGGTGTTAATGGGAATGCTTCTTAAGTGTTCTACAAACCGCTTTGCTAAACACCTGTTAGTTTCCCCAATATACAATTTGTTGCATTTCTTGCAGATAATGCAGAAGAGTATTCCATTAGATGTACAAGTAACATGTTCATGAATATTGAATGAAGATTTAATGCCTAATCTCTGTTTCAGAATGAATGCATTTACAGGTATTACATTGTGGTCTATTACATGGATATGTACCTTTCAAAGGTTCCCCAGAAGGATGAATAGCACTGTGTACCACATATTCTCTTATATTCTTGTCTCTTCTATATGACATCAAGGGGGGACTCTTGAAAATAGGTGCTGTAGATGGGTCTTGTTGTAAAATTGGAAAGTTTCTTTACCCAATTGTCTGTATCTTTCTGTTGGTAGGGTGGTAAGTGAGGACCAGAGGGATTCTCTCATCTGTATGTTGTATATTGTTATTATTTAACACATTTGATCTATTTATATTTGAAAAGCAGGATTTAGCTTTAGTGAAGATCTTGTCCGGAAAGCCACAATTTCCAAACAACACACACGTTCCCTCGCTTTTGGTGAAGAAATCTTGATCGCCACTGCAAATACGCCTGAGTCTTAACAATTGTGAATATTGAGTGGAATGATATAAGTCTTTCCATATTATTATGAAACACTACCACTGTGCTTCAGTAATGTGAAGAGAGCAGATATACATGTACTGCATGGTTTAGTATGTAATAACAACAGTTACATGAGGATGGTCCTAATCACATACAGGAGCTGCAAAACCACATGCCACCATACTGAAACCATTTTCATATTAAAAACAAACCCCACAAATCATTAAGAGTAAACCCCACACACAGGAGCAAATCCAAAGAACTCAGTGATTATGACATCACAGTGACATCACAATGATAACCAGCTATTGTTATCACCTAATAATAATAATAATAATAATAATAATAATAATAATATAATAATAATAATAATAATAATTGTCCGTCATCATAGGCGATAACATGTGTTAACATGTATAAACTAAAAAACAACAAGCCGTGTTAAGTAAATGCCATTTATTTGACTTTGTTGTTAAGAGTTCTCTAATCTGAGTAATTGGAACTGCTGAAATAAAGCTCACAGACAACATGCTGAAACAGAGACTAATGGGTGTGAAATGAAGCCCTTCTGGTAAACCACACAATATAGAGGACAATGCTTTTTTTCTACCAGAAGATGTTATATGCGTTCATTTGTTGTTATATTAAACAATGTATCACTGTCTTCAGTGTGTATAGGGGAGATCTGGTTTGCTTTGCACAGACAGGAATATAGTTTACATTTTGACACTTCATCTTGAAATGATTTAGGGCTTTTACATTACCAAAACGTCCTTTTCCCAGGGCAGCTATCATCTGAAAGGTAAGGAAAATCTGCTTGTTGGAATGTAGCACTTTTGCACAGCTCAGAGTTGACAGAGTGCTATTTCACAATGAACACAAAGCAAAACAGATCTCTTCTGCTAAAAAAGATAAATACATAAAAAGCCTTTTCTAGTAGAGAGAGTGGCAAGCTGGCAAAAAGTCAGAGTTAAAAAGGACTTTCATGTCAATTTATTTTTGTTCCTTAAAACTTTCAATGAATTATAATGTAGTCTTTACTGGAAATGTCTTCTATATGCCACACATTAAAAACAAAGGGAAACAAGAACAGCTACCAATTTAAACATTTGTTAGGTTTACATTAGAGATTTTTAATGACTGAGGTACTTTCTCTTTTGTCTCGTCAATCCACTGGTTAACATTTAGTTACCGGAACTGCAATAGCATTGGGTTTCCATTGATTTGCAATGGTCCACTTACTGCTGGTGTAAATATTGTCATAGAGTATTAATGTTAAATACCTGGAACCTTTCGTTTAACCTTCCTCTTAACAGTTTTACTGAACATATAACACTTACTGTGGTTTTTACTAAAACCACATCCATTTTACAAACACTGCAATGTTCCGTTTTGCAGCAGTCCTTCATTCCAGTCACTGTTGCAGAATGTTCCTCGTGCCAGTAATAAGGCAGGAACCTAAATGTAGTCCCATTGTTACTTCTCCTTGAAATGCATGACATCAAGTTCAGGACTGCGACACCTTGCTTGTGCAGAGAACTAACATTTCTAGAATTGTTTCAGCTCAGTTCATAAACACAGTTCCGTGACACATACCCACTGCAACCAAATGTGAGAGCGATCACGCACAATGCAGTCACAGAAAAAGAAAGAAGAAAATAAATGGTTTCACTGTTGTTAACGTAACACAGAATCACAACATAACCTGGCAAAAATGTTCACATTGGTCCAGCAATGGCCCAACACGAGCTGAAATGTTGGCCAATAACTGGCAGCCAGTGTTGGCCCCGTGTGGATTTGCACAAGGGGCCATTCTGGCCCCAAGTCATTGGCACAGTGCCGGCTGCCCACATTGGCACAGTACTGGCTGCCCACATTGGCACAGTACTGGCTGCCCACATTGGCACAGTACTGGCTGCTCACATTGGCACAGTACTGGCTGCTCACATTGGCCCAGTGCTGGCTGACCACATTGGCACAGTACTGGCTGCTCACATTGGCACAGTACTGGCTGCTCACATTGGCACAGTGCTGGCTGCTCACATTGGCACAGTACTGGCTGCTCACATTGGCACAGTACTGGCTGCTCACATTGGCACAGTGCTGGCTGCTCACATTGGCACAGTACTGGTTGCCCACATTGATATAGTGCTGGCTGCCCACGTTGGCACAGTGTCGGCTGCTCTCATTGGCACAGTGCTGGCTGCTCACATTGACACAGTGCTGGCTGCCCACATCGACACAGTACTGGCTGCTCACATTGACACAGTACTGGCTGCTCACATTGGCACAGTACTGGCTGCTCACATTGGCACAGTACTGGCTGCTCACATTGACACAGTACTGGCTGCCCACATTGGCACAGTGCTGGCTGCTCACATTGGCACAGTACTGGCTGCCCACATTGATACAGTGCTGGCTGCCCACATTGGCACAGTGTCGGCTGCCCACATTGGCACAGTGTCGGCTGCTCACATTGGCACAGTGCTGGCTGCCCACATTGACATAGTGCTGGCTGCCCACCTGACACCAAATTTTGGTGCTTCTTTCATTTGTTTGGTGTGCAAGGTAATCAAATATGCAATCTTCAGGCGTGAAAAAGTTATTGCTCCCCTAGTTAGCTCAACCCAATTAAAGGGATAGTTAGGGTCAGCTATTTGAATACTTTGGTTAACAATCAGGCCTGATTTGGGCCAGCCCTGCCCAATATAAATCTGACTAATTTTGGACCTTACCATCAGAGTGAAGTTGTCAGCACACAGGTTCTACAGGCACATCATGCCACGATCAAAAGAAATTCCTGAAGACCTCTGGAAAAAATTGTTAATGCCTGTCAGTCTGGAAAGGGTTACAAAGCCATTTCTAAGACTTTGGGGCTCCACCAAACCACAGTCAGAGCCATATTGTCCAAATAGAGAAAGTCTGGGACAGTATTGAATCTTCCCAGGAGTGGCCGTCCTGCCAAAATCTCTCCAAGAGCAAAGTGTAAAATCATCCAGTAAGTCACAAAGAACCCTAGAACAACATCCAGGGATCTGCAGTCTTCTCTCGCCTCTGTTAAGGTCAGTGTTCATGACTCCACCATCAAAAAGACACTGGGCAAAAATGGGATTCGTGGCAGAGTAGCAAGGTGGAAACCACTACTCACGAAGAAGAACATGAATGCTCGTCTCAAGTTTGCCAAAAAGCACCTGGATGATCCTCAAGAGTTCTGGAACAATGTTCTATGGACAGATGAGTCAGAAGTGGAACTTATTGGCCAATATGGGTCCTGTTATGTCCGGTGAAAACCAAACACTGCACTTCCTCAGTAAGAACCTCATACCAACAGTCAAGCATGGTGGTGATAGTGTCATGATTTGGGAATATTTTGCTGCATCAGGACCTGGACGACTTGCCATCATTGAAGGAACCATGAATTCTGCTCTGTATCGGAGAATTCTACAGGAGAATGTCAGGCTATCCATCCGTGAACTGAAGCTGAAGATCAGCTGGGTCATGCAGCAAGACAATGATTCAGAACACACAAGCAAGTGTACATCAGAATGGTTGGAGAACAAGAAATTTAAAGTTTTGGAATGGCCTAGTGAAAGTGCAGACCTAAACCCCATTGAGATGTTGTGGCAGGACCTGAAATGAGCAGTTTATGCTTGAAAACCCACAAATGTCATTGAGTTGATGCAGTTCTGCATGGAGTGGGCCAAAATTCTTCCACAGCGCTGTGAGAGACTGATCAATAACTACAGGAAGCGTTTGGTTGCAGTTATTTCTGCTAAAGGTGGCGTAACCATTTATTGAGCCTAAGGGGGGCGATTACTTTTTCACACGGGGGCATTGGGTGTTGTATAACTTTCTTTAATAAATAAATGAAATTAGTATCAGTTTTGTGTTGTTTGTTCACTCAGGGTCCCTTTTATCTAATATTGAAGATCTGATAACATTCAGTGTCAAAAATATGCAAAAATGCAGAAAATCAGACAGGGCTATATATAACGTATATGCTTCAGTTCAGATGTTTGTGGCATACTCTCTATAAAAAAAATGAATTGCATCCGACTGTTTCTCCTTTCATTAGACTGTTTACAGTGTTTTGAATACAGCCGTCAGAAAGACTGCTGCGGGGCTTCTAGGTCTGAGTGTCTCTCCAGTCCTTCTAGTGTTAACAGTACATCTCTTGATTTAAATGCAACACTTTTCACAATATATCCAAGCATTTTGTTGTCCTTTTTTAATGCTTCCCCACATTGTCCAGATGAAGACATTTCTGAGTCAACATAACTCCTAGATCTTTTTCATAGATTCCTTCTTCAATTTCAGTGTAATTTTGTAATTTTCCATGTGTCTGCCCAGTACTCAATGCAGTCTAGATCACTTTGAATGACCTTTGCTGCTGCAATGGTGTTTGCCACTCCTCCTAGTTTTGTATCATCTGCAAATTTAAAAAGTTTGCTTAGCATACCAGAATCATTAATGTAGATTAGGAAGAGCAGAGGACCTAATACGTATCCCTGTGGTACTCCACTGTTTATCTCGCTCCATCTTGAGGTTTCTCCTCTAATAAGTACTTTCTGTTTTCTAAAATGTCAACCACTCCCTATTCCATGTGCATGCATTTCGTTGAATTCTTACTGCGTTCAGTTTGAGAATGAATTTGTCAAAAGGGACTTTGTCAAAAGCTTTTTTACTTAGACACGATCTACCTTTCCTAAAACCATGCTGACTATCTCCCAGGATACTGTTACCACATAGGTAATTTTCCATTTTGGATCTTATTATAATTTCCATAAGTTTATATATAAAAGAAGACAGGCTTATTGGTCTGTAGTTACCTGGTTTGGTTTTGTCTCTCTTTTCGTGGATCAGTATTACGTTTGCAATTTTCCAATCTGTCGGTGCATTATCTTGGTTAGCGGTTTGCAAATAACATCTTTCAGTACTACTGGGAGGATCTCATCCAGCCCAGGGGATTTGTTTATTTTAAGAGCTCCTAGTCTCTTTAACACTTCTGCCTCTGTTATGCTAATGTTGTTTAAAACTGGATAGGAACAGGTCAGGTGATGTTTTCTTTATCCTCCTGGCGGAGGAAGAGGCAGCTCCTGTTGCTCTGCTCCTGCCGGTGGAGGTGGGCGAGGATGCTTATAAGTCACGTAATGTTTGGTAAGGCCTGAAAAGGATCTCACTAAAACTGGCAAGATGGGAAACCCTACTTGATCTGGTTAGGAGAGCAGATGGTCCTAAAGGCCACTTATGCCTCAGCATTTTGACTAAAGTTGAGTACCCTACCTGGGAGGGGAATACTTGGATGAACAGGGGATTGTTAATTTTAAGAGACTCCTAGTCCTTACTTGGCGACAAACACGGTGAGCTTCTATTTTAACTATTAACTATTCTTATTTCCTCCGTCTCCAATCCCTTTCTCCGCTCACCGAACACCCAACAAAAAGTATGTGCCAACGTGCATCTATATATACTATTGTTCTTGGATTCAATTACCGCAAAAATAAGTGAACTTCGGCTGATTTAATAACTGGAATTCCCTGGATCACGTCCAGTGGCACGGTTAACCAAATGTTTATTTTTAAGAGTGGTGGCCCACTTTAAGCTGCTGTCTCAGTTCCTGCTAAAAACTTGTGAAAAGTGGGGTGGCGGAGCATGTTGTCATCCTTCCTTTGTATTTAAATATATTTGCTATTTTTTTTTTCTTCATCTACGATTTTGCCATTTGTATCTCTTAAACATTTAATCTCCTCTTTGAATGTTCTCTTGCTGTTATAATATTGGAAAAACATTTTGGAATTGGTTTTAGCCCCCTTAGCAATGTTCATTTCTATTTGTCTCTCATTTCTATCTCCTTTTTGACTTGCGTTTGCAGTTCTGTGTACTCTTTCTGTGTACTTTGTTTTTGGTCCCTTTTAAATGCTCTGTAAAGTGCCTTTTTTCTCTGAATATTTTTTTAATTGATCTATTAAACCATTTTGGCAATTTTGTTTTACATTTTGATTTGTCTACTTTTGGGATGTAATTGTTTTGCGCCTCTAGTACTACATTTTTGAAGAACAACCATCCTTTTTCTGTGGGTGTTTTCTCTATTTTACTTCAATCTACTTCTGTTAGTCTGTTTTATGCCTTCATAGTTTGCCTTTTTAAAATTGTAAACCTTAGCTTTAGTTGTTACGTTTTGGGTTTTAAAAAGCACTTCAAATGTGTGATCTGAGTTTGCCAATGGTTCTCTGACCTCTGTTTTAGTTATTCTGTCTTCGTTATTTGAAAAGATTAAATCAAGGTATGCCTCCCTTCTAGTCAGTTCATTGACAAATTGCGTTAGGAAGCAGACATTTGTTATTTCTACCATTTCAATTTCAGCTGTTGTGCTCCCCACCAGGTTTTCCCATTTTATATTGGGGACGTTGATATGGCTTCTCCTTTGTTACATGCATTTTTAATGTCATTGTATAACATTATTTTGCTCAATGCCTGAATTTGGAGGTCTATAGCACGCCCCTATTATTATGCCCTTTGAAATTTTGTCCGTTATTCAGACCCGTATTGATTCTGCATTGTTTTTTTCTTCTAGATTTAACATCTGGGCTTCAAGACTATTTTTAGTGTTTATGCTACCCCTCTGTCTCTTCTGTCCTGCCGGTCTTTCCTATACAGTGTATACCCACTAATATATTTGTCTCCATCACTCTCGGATAATGAAGTTTCTGTAACACCTATCACATCATAGTTACCTGTTAGAGCAGCAGCTTCAAGTTCTAACATTTTGTTTTTGAGACTAGCATTTAGATAAATACATTCAATGGCTATCTTACCTGAGTTGTTGCCCTTGTGGTGTCCCTTCTGTTGTTTTATTGATTTCTCCCCCCTTCCTTTCTAGCTTAAATGCTTCTGAACCTCCTCGAGGATCCTTTCTCCGAGTAGATTGGTTGTCTTTTTATTTAAGTGCAGTCCGTCCCTCCTGTATAGACAGTTGTTGTAGAATGTGGTCAGTTGTTCAGTTCAAGGAAGGTGAAGCTTTCCTATGTGCATGTGACAGAAATATAATGAGTTCTGGTTGGAAATCTCCCTCCCAACCTGTGAGGGTGCTACGTAGCAAATGTGAACGTCTTTGGACCGGCTGGCCTGACAGTTCATTTCCAGGGTCGGGAAGTCGGTCACCCTAGAAGAAGGTGAGACTCTGTTACAGGAATCTATTGACCTGGAAGGTAACCGAGGTAGCAGCTGCAGGCAATAGAAGCAGCTGAAATCGCTTACCAAGGGATCGTGCGTGATAGCATAAAGGGTTCAGAGAATCGTTAACCTTTTCCTTCACTTTGGGTTTGTGTACTGACCTGGAAGGACGGTGAGAGCTGCAGTAGTTACTGCTTGTTAAATAAAAGATCACTGTAAAGAATATTCGTGAGTGTTGTGTTTATTTGTATTGTCTGTTAGTAACTGTCTGTGTTTGTTAAACCACCAGACAGCTAACACATATCCGGAGCTGTCGCCTTGGGCCAGCACAAGCTGGATCAGCACTGCACCAATACAGTCACAGAAATAACCTGTTTATCATCCACCATGAGCACCACTGCATGCACCCAGAACTGGTGACCGTGTCCAGTATTATTGTGGGGCAGATGATTTATGTTTATTGTTTGGACTGTAACCCTGTTTGTCTCTTCCGTGCATTATATGTTGCTGTGTATTGCTGGGGTTTATAATTTGGTCGCCAGACCTGGATTATAAATAAAACACTTTCTGTACCGGATTACAAATCGTCTGTGATTATTCCTGCAGTACACCACCTCTACACCTGTTCACAATCAGCAGCCACTTTGCCACAGTGCACCACGATTTCAGCCATGCAATTAGGTTATTTATTTCCAGCTGTCCATATGCTCCTTTGCAAGGTGCCAGCAGTATCCCAGAAAATATCACAGTTTTGGTCTTGTCTTTTAATTTCATTCCTAGCTATCTGAATTTGTTTTGCAGGGATCTTGGCCGGTCTTCTCCAATGTTGTTTGTACCGATGTGGACAACTACTACCGGGTTGTCTCCTGTTTGTTCCAGGAGCCTGTCCACGTTCTCAGTGGTGTGCGTGAAAAAGGCTCCCGGAAGGCAGCGCACTGATGTTGTGAGGGGTTCCTGACTGCACACTGAACTTGCTGTATTTCTCAATATGGAGTCCCCAACAATCATGACCTCCCTTTTTTTTTTGCCGCCTGGCTAGCACCGTTTATGGGGTCCTGGATGTTGTTCCTTTCGTTCTCTTTATACTGGTTTTGATCATCTATGTCTTGAAGTGGTTCAAATTTAAACTGTATTGGCAACCAATTATTGCTATCAGGTGTGGGTGATAATTAGTCTCTAGTTACACGGGCATGCATATAATAATTTGCAAAGCCACTGTCTGATGCACACAGCTCTCAACCTCTAGGGCAGTATAAAAATAAATAAGTACATTTTAAAACCAAGGAACGAACGCAAAGGCTCCAACTCCAGACCAGGTTTGCATACATTTTCTTATCTTTTTCTTAATGCTCTCGCTCCTCCTATACCTGTCTTCACCTCGGCACCAGCCCTCCCATAGTAATATTTACTTCCTCTTCTCTACTGCTCCCTACCATGACTATCTTTGATATTCCTGTAATCCTGTCCTGTTGATCCCATCCTCTGGCTTCTCCCTGCTGCTGCAAATCTAACTCCTCTAACCTGATCTCCTTTGCCCAATACACCACTGAAACTACTCTTCTCTCCGACAATAACTCTCTATTCTCTGTCCATGTCACCTCCCTCTCCTCTGTCCGAATTCTCCTCAACCTCTCTGCTGCCTTTGACACAGCTGACTACTCTATTCTCCTGTCCTCCCTCTCCGATCTCACGAACTAGGTGTCCTAGCGTGGCTCAGCATCTGCCTCTTGCCCCTTCCTCACCAACTACTCCACACAGCTCCTAGTTCAGGCCCTGGTACTGTCCCACCTTGACTACTGCAACTCCCTCCTGGCTGGCCTCCCTGCTTCCTCTATCCGTCCACTCCAGCTCCTCCAAAACTCTGCTGCTGGCCTTGTCATTTCCCTTCTTCATTTCTCCCACGAGCCCTCTGCTCCTCTGCCACCGGCAGATTAGCTGTACCCCCTCCGCCTCCAGAGCCTGATCCTTCTCCACCCTTGACTCTCAGTGGTGGAATGACCTATCCACGGATATCAGGACTGCTCAGTCCCTGACCACCTTCCGGCCCTCCTCAAGACAGTTCATCCATGGCCCTTATCGTTCGGGTTGGGGTCCTAACCTATATACTAACTCATCTACTGCCCTTATCGTTCATCATTTGTTTGGTTCCCCTCCTTCCCTGGCTACACCTTGCAGCATGCCTTGTTTAGGGGGAAGGTGGGCCTCAAATGCCACTTTTCCTGCCCACTGGCATTAGACATACAACACTGAAGGATATTGTAAATATTGCCACTCTTGTATTTTGTTAAACAGCAAATGAATATACGGTGAGGTGTACATTTCTTATAGTTTATTAAACAGCATAATATTACATAATATTAAATGCCACACATTTTCCCTTGACAAAGGTATGTTAAAAATACCAAAACATTGGGAAGTTTGAGCAAAAACGTTATATGGATAACTGTCCACCCCCCTTGTAATAGCAATCCTAAATTAGCTCAGGTGTAACCAATAGCCTTCAAAATCACACACCAAGTTAAATGGCCTCCACCTGTGTTAAATTGTAGTGATTCACATGATTTCAGGATAAATTCAGAAGTTCCTATAGGTTCCCTCTGCTGGGTAGTGCATTTCAAAGCAAAGACTCAACAATAAACACCAAGGCGCTTTCAAAAGAACTCTGGGACAAAGTTGTTGAAAGGCACAGATCAGGGGATGGGTATCAAAAAATATCAAAGGTCTTGAATTTCCCTTGGAGTACTGTCAAGATGATTATTAAGAAATGGAAGGTGTATAACACCACCAACACCCTGCCTAGATCAGGCCGTCCCCCCAAACTGGACGACTAAGCAAGAAGGAGGTTGATCAGAGAGGCTACCAAGAGGCCATTGGCAACTTTGCAAGAGCTACTGACTTTTATGGCCAAGACTGGTCAAAGTGTGCATGTGACAACAATATCCCAAGCACTCCACAAATCTGGCCTGTATGGTAGGGTGGCAAGAAGGAAGCCATTACTCAAGAAAGCCCAACTTGAATCCTGTTTGACGTATGCAAAAAAACACTCTGGAGATTCTGTAGCCATGTGGTAAAAAGTTTTGTGGTCTGACAAAACTAAAATTGAACTTTTTGGCCTAAATTTAAAGCGTTATGTTTGGCGCAAAGCCAACACAACGCATCACCCAAAGAACACCATCCCTACTGTGAAGCATGGTGGTGGCAGCATCATGTTATGGGGATATTTCTCATCGGCAGGGACTGGGGCATTTGTCAGGATAGAAGGGAAAATGAAGGGAGCAAAGTACAGAAAAGTCCTTGAGGAAAACCTGCTGCCCTCTGCAAGAAAGCTGAAACTGGGACTTAAGTTCACCTTTCAGCATGACAATGACCCAGAGCACACAAACAAAGGTACACTGGAGTGGCTAAGGAACAAAAAGGTAAATGTCCTTGAGTGGCCCAGTCAGAGCCCCAATCCAATCAAAAATTTGTGGCATGACTTGAAGATTGCTGTCCATCAACGCTCCCCAAGGAACTTGATAGAGCTTGAACAGTTATGTAAAGAAGAATGGTGAAATATTGCCAAATCTAGGTGTGCAAAGTTGGTAGAGACCTATCCCAACAGACTCACAGCTGTAATTGCTGCCAAAGGTGCTTCCACCAAGTATTAACTCAGGGGCGTGGAGACTTATCCAATTATGATCTTTCAGTTTTGTATTTTTTAATATATAATTTTTTTTTCTCAATAAAAAACTTAACAGTGTGGAGTATGGCATGTAGATAAGTGGAAAAAAAATCCTCATTTAAATGCATGAAACTCTGAGGCACTGACACAACAAAATGTGAAAAAATGTTCAAGGGGGTGTAGACTTTCTATAGGCACTGTATATATATGAATACTGTTTGCCAGGCATAAAAAAAAAAAAAAAAACTAAACAAGATAATTATTTCTAATGGATCAATCCTGTTGTAACAAGTCATCAACCGTTCTGCCGTGCTTATAGATAGCTTCTTGACTTTCTTGACTATACAATTCTGTTCTGAAGAGGATTGTAGCTCATTTTTTATGTAATTCCTCAATATATAGACCCACCTAAAACAACTTGGAAAAGAAGATCTGGGAGAGAGGTTAGATACATACATGCATATTTAGCAGCACTAGAAATCTTTAGATTTGTTTCTGAGATAAGTATGCCAAACTTGGCAATAATGCATGCAGATCCTGCTTTTTTTTGGGAGGTGGGGAGCGGATCGGTGGTTACTGCTGTTTCTAAAACCGGATTGCTCTTTCTAAACCTATGTATTACTAATCTGACACGTCTGTATTGCATGTTAAGGTGACTTTATGAAAACTAAAACCAGGTGTGCAAGTCCTAACTCAAACAAGCGACCTGTATCAGCCCTGCTGTGTAAAATAATACAGATTCAAACCTTCTGATAGAACAACCATGGCTTGCGGGAGAAGTGCATTTCTCATGGTCCATTAAGTTAAGGCTGTGCTCATGTGCTTCTGCTTGAGCGGCCGGCTATTTTTGCAGATTTTAGTAATTGTGAACACTCTTTGGGTTGGGACGTGAATTTTTTGTTGTTGTCTCAACTTTTACCCACTGTAGGGCAGGTAGTATTCTACCCAGCATCAGCGATTGACAATAAACACTTTATTTGTCAAGCCACTTATTTTTAAGCTGTTAACAGTTTACAAACGCGATTACCCAGCTATTGTTGCCTATACCTGATTATGACAATTGTGTTTGTTATGCTGCATTCACATATTAACCTAACAAATTAAGTACCCCACTAAATATAATCTGTTTTATGTATTTAATATTATATAATATTATGTAAAGCTAAGGGAGGGGGAGGGGAAGGGGAGTGGGGAGTGTTGGTTCTGTGATTTTTGTAATTGTTTGTATCTGCAGTGAAGGCTAATTAGGCTTCCAAGCCAAAGACTGGGAAGCCTACTGTTAAAGTTTTTGTTTTTGTTCTTCCAAAAATTTAAGCTGCTGCTGCTTTGAAGCTGTGTGACTGATCAGGTTCTGACTTGGCAGGTAGCAAGCTGGATACATTGGCTGTCAGATTTTGCTACTGCGTCCTTGCAATTGGCGCTGTGAAGCATTTTTCGATAAAACATTTCAAAATCTTCTTCTTGGGAACCGGTAAAACGATTGATCTGAAACTTGGTAAATATCATCAGCATCCAAACCCGCATCAAGTTTGCGATGCTGAAGTTGCTGTGATAAATTTTAATGTCAAAATGGCTGCCACAAATCTTATCGAAACGCGCCCTTAACAGCAAACTGCTGCTATTTGAAAACCGTTTGTCCAACAAACTCCAAACTTGGTATTATTGTCCCAGTAATAATGGAATACAAATATGTCAAAATGGTTATCTTTTATAAAACAAGATGGCTGCCAGGTGTATGTTTACATCGAAATTTAAAACTTCCTCAGTTGACAAACGGTTTACTTGACTAACTCGAAACTTCACAAGCATCATCCTTGATACTGTAGCAATACAACTGACTTAAGAAACTCATGTTTAACAAGGTGGCTGCCTGACGCATTTTTGCAAAAAAAACTTTCAAAATCTTCTTCTGTGGAACTATTGAAGTTGCTGATTTTAAACATGGCACATTGAGAACTAAACACACTTAGACAGGTACTGATACTGGGGCTTGGGAGCTGTAAAACTGCCTGGCAGTTCTAGTTATTATTATTATTATTATTATTATTATTATTATTATTATTATATTATGTATTTATTGTATTTATATAGAGCTTTTTATACAAAAATATCACAAAGCACTGTACAGTACATAGCAGAAAAAAAAAACAAACCTCAATGCATTTGTATAGCATGTCACACATACAACTGCCACAGTCAGACCATTCAAATAACAGTATGCACACAATAATAATACAAAAGCAGCAATTTTAAAGTTACATTAAAACCCACTAAGATAAGAAAGCCATTTTATAGAAGTGTGTTTTTAGTCTTGACTTGAAAACTGTAACGGTCCAAACTTCCCTGATAAACGAAGGCAGAGCATTCCATAATTTAGGAGCGCTACAAGAAAAAGCCCTCCCTCCTCCCGTGTTGCTTTTGTTGACCCTGGAATAACCAGCAGCCCTGCATCCTGTGATCTCAGAGTGCGGTTTGGAAGGTACTAATCCATTCAGGGCCTTGTAAGTTAACAGCAAAATCTTAAAATCTTAAAATCAATTCTGCACTGCACAGGGAGCCAGTGTAAAGAGGTCAGAACAGGGGTAATATATTCACTTTTCCTGGTTTTAGTCAGAATTCTAGTGGCGGTATTCTGAACATGTTGCAAGCGGAATGCCACTCGTTTTGGGACACCAGAAAAAGGTGCATTACAATAATCAATTCTAGATGAAACAAAGGTGTCCATTAGTCTCTCTGCATCAGATACAGAAATATTTGGTCTAAGTTTGGTTACATTTCTCAAATGGTAAAAATACACTTTAGTATATTCCCCAATATGAGTCTCAAATGAGAGATCAGGATCAAACCCCCAAACTCTTCATTTCTAGTTTAAGGTTTGGTGAGAGACCGCAAGGGTCGAGCTCATGTAATCCCTCATTTCCTTTTAATTGGTTCTGTGAGCCCACTAGCATAACCTCTGAGTTTTATCTGAATTCAACATTAGAAAATTATGTGATTGATGTCTGTAAGGCAAGCAGCTAATAACACCCAGGCAGAAGACATTATTGGCTTTAGGGACACATATAGCTGGGTATCATCAGCATAGCAATGGAAGTTCACTCTGTGTCTGTGGATAATGTCACCTAACGGTAGCATATATAATGAAAACAGCAAGGGATCTAGAATGGAGCCCTGTGGAACACCACAGACAAATTCCGATAATGCTGATTTTACCTCCCCAATAGAGACGACCTGAAACCTATCAGAACGATAAGATTTGAACTAGGATAGGACAAGTCCAGACAGTCCCACTGTGCTTTCAAGATGATTCAGTAGGATGGAATGGTCTGCAGTATGAAAGGCAGCACTTAGATCTAGAAAAATTAAAACTGATGGAAAGCCCGAGTCAGAGCTTATCAGCCGATAATTCACAGCTCTGACAAGGGCTGTCTCAGTGTTGTGTGCAGCACAAAAACCAGGCTGAAACTTCTCGAATATACCGTTAAGAAATAATTTTTGTAATTGAATTGCAACAAGTCTCTCTAGAACCTTACCTTAGATTGGTAGGTTGGAGATTGGCCTATAGTGATTGAGGACTTTAGGGTCCAGATTATGTTTCTTAAGCACAGGCTTCACCACACCGACCTTAAGTGCTGAGAAAACTATACCTGAGGAAAGTGACCCATGTATAATTTTTAAAATGTGGGAATTAATAAAACCAAGAACATCTTTTAAATTTTTTATAGGAATAGGATCAAGAGAGCATGTAGTATCTCTCATATGGGCTCTTGTGCCAGTTTATTTTGTTAATGCCCAGCCTACAAGTGATTTATTCTTCTGTTTGAGCATTTTATATGGGCCCTCGTGCCAATTGATTTTGTTCCTGTTTTTTTGTTTGTTTTGTTAGTAAACATGTGAACCAGCGCTTAAACTGCAGCTTTCTCTCTCTGGGTTTCTTTCCTGCTTCAGCCGTGACCATACTCTGCCACAACCTCTAAATACAGCGAATAATTTGTTTTATTAGTATCAAAACTCAAAATTTTACTTTCCTGTTATGCCTATTTAAATTTTAATTCACTTTGAAAACTTAATCAAGAAGAGATGAAGTTAATATGCTTTGAAATTCATATAGATGCAATGTTGCACTAATTCTATTTCAGCATGTCTGTCAGATGAAATCATGGGGTTGTTTGTCTTCTTGAAGCAAGCATGCACAGATCAGAAGTGCTCTAATCACAACAGCACTTTGAATGTGACTGCCTTGAACCCTTTGATTATTACATGCAGATGTCAGTATAGCGTTCTGTTTGCGTTGACAATTAAAAGTGTACTTCTTTTTGTACACACACTGTTGTGTTGGCAAGCAGCAGTTGTGTGGTTGGCATTTCTGCAGTATGTTAGTCATAGGTTATGTAAACACCTAACAGAGATGAGGTTATACAACTGAAAAAGCTGCAAAGCATGCATATTGAATGAACTTTATCAGCAACAAATAAAGCATACAGGATTCTATCAACATTTTGTTTCAATAAACCGCTGTATCTGATATCCAGGCCAGCGATCTGGACAGCAGTATCCTGGCACCAATATAAATCTATCTAATTTGAGGGAACGATAGAATTAATGTTCTGCATGACTACACATCTGATTTAAGTTTACAATAATGTAATACATACTGTACTCAAAATTGCCAGAGTGTTCCCCAACTCTACCAACAAACTGTGTGGCATTTGATTTGAAGACTTCTGTCAACTTTAGTTTTTGGCTGGTATTCCTATTAAGTGATAATAAGAAGATGACTTTTCAAACAAAAATGTACCCGTGGTTAGCCGCTATACTGTCTATTGGTCTTTAAACATATTTGATTATATTTGTATCCAGTTCCCTTCCTCTAAAAAAATGTTACATTAAAACAATATGGATTTTCCCTTTCTTGGCTCTATCAGGCCCTACGGCATTTCTAGATGGTTTCTAAACGAAGCACTCACAATGTTACAGAGCGTCCAGATCATGCAGCTGCTGTGTAACACAACACCTACAAGGATAAATCAAGTGTTTTCAGTCGTGTAGGTGAAATAACCTTTCTGTAGGATACACGTTTTCGATCAATTACATTTCAGTTCACCATCAGCTTAGATCCATCCTCTCCAAAGAAGAAAGCCAATGTAACCAATGTAGATGCATGTAATGTGTTTGGTTCTAATATTCGTTCTTGTCCTGGAATTCCAATTATTGCAATAACAGTGTGGTGTTGCGTCATCAAGGAGCAATACGTTTCCATACAGTTTAGAAACTCCAAATTCTCTCTGCATTGTCGTGAGAATGTGACGTAGCACATACCATGCACATTCCTTGGGCTATAGGAAGTGTGTGGCCAAAACAAGGTACATCTTAAAAGGGTTAGTAATTCGCCTTCACAACAAAAAAAATGTTTTAAAGCTAAGTTTTTATTGCATGGAAACATGTCAGAAAGCTGTACCATATGTTCACGAGACTTCAGCAGTGAAGATCCATTTGTGATGTAACCTCATGTAAAATTCTACTAGAACTAAAGGCCGTACCAAGCAATTAAGCACATAAGAACATAAGAAATTCTAGAACGAGAAATGGCCATTTGGCCCCACTATGCTCGCTCGCTTGCCGAAACTCGCTTTAATATTATTATTATTATTATTATTATTATTATTATTATTATTATTATTATTATTATTATTAATATCCCTATACATTTTGATGTTTTACAGTCTTACCACACAGTGGTGATGCTTGAATCATGTTTATTAAGGTTGATGATAAAACTGCTAACCTCAGTTTTTAAAAACAACCAGTACATGAACACAAGGAATACAGTCAAACAACATCAGCAGAACATAAGAAATTCTAGAACAAGAAAAGGCCATTCGCCCACCTATGCTCGCTCATTTAATGCAAGTGTGGTCCATTAACACTCACGAGGGGAAAAACAAAAAAACCCGAACCACGTTAGTAGGGGAAATGAAACCTCTGGGAATCCGTGGCTAAACGCACTGCCCTTGCTCCAGGCGGCTATCTAAAGGTCTTATTATGGTTATTCAGATCAGGTTATACAGTATTGTTCATGATAGCATCCAGTCTATTCTTGAAGGATCCGATAGTCTCTGCTTCAACAGCTCTGTCCAGCAGCCTGTTCCAGTGGCTCATCACTTTTCTGTGAAAAAGCTCCTTCAGCCCTGGCAGGCAGCATTGTGGTTTAACTTTTACTGCCTGTACAAAGACCAGGCAGAGGTGAAAGAATTGCAGTTTAAGCACTCAATAAATGGTACTGCTTCTTTAAATGGTACAACTCTATACACAATACCCCAGGCAGAGCAAGGTTATAAACAAGTGTTATTCTTGTAAGCAGGCACAGTTGTAGAGGCTTGGCTGGCAGGTAATAGTCTCTGGTTGTTACCTGCATTTAGTCTGTGAAATAAAAGGAGACTTGTAGTACTTGGTTTGGTTGTTGTGTTCTGATCCTTGTCCTGAGTTCGTCTCCCACAAGTGGAGAGACTGCTCCTTATGGAGATTAGATAAAGGGCATTCAGAACAGAAAATGGGAGGCACTTTTTTATACAGAGAATTGTGGGAGTCTGGAACCAACTCCCCAATAATGTTGTTGAAGGTGACACCCCGGGATTCTTCAAGAAGCTGCTTGATGAGATTTTGGGATTAATAACTACTAACAACCAAACAAGCAAGATGGGCCAATGGCCTCCTCTTGTTTGTAAAAATTCCAATGTTATTATGTTCTTAATTGATTGTTAATTAATCAATTAAGTCCCAACCAGTCTACAGATGTATTTGATAGGGATAGTATTAACCCTATCCCTGCCAAACTGGAAGAATAGCAATGCAACAGGGCTTGCATCCTCTCACAATGCCCTTGTTCAGCTTACACATGTGGCTCCTTGTTCTGCTCTCTGTGAACTGTGAAAAATAATTCTCAGCTAGAAATTCTACTAAGTCACCCCTGGCTCTCCTTCTTTCTGGGCTGTACAGATTCAGCTCTTTCAGTCAATCTTCATATGACATACCCTTCAATCCAGGAGTTAATCAAGTTGCTCTGCTCTTTACTCTCAACAATGCCTAAATGCATTTCTTATGATATGGGGATCAGAACTGTACACAGTATTCTAGGTGTGGTCGTATCAGTGCATTGTATAATTTTAATATAACTTCTCTTGATTTGAATTAAACTGTCTTGGCTATATAACCTAACATTCTATATGGCTTTTGTATGGCTTCTCTGCACTGTCTAGTTGGCTTAAGAGATTCATCCACTACTACCCCCATCCTTTTCATACATGGCCTCCTCTATTTTGTTATTATTCATGTTGAACTTGATATCAAGTTGTACTTGCACCCCATGTGCAAGACTTTGCATTTATTCAAATTAAATTTGATCTGCCATGTGTCAGCCCAAGCTTGAATCTTGTCTAAATCTTTAATTTACATAGTTTACTGATTATGTCTTGTAAGTTCCAAGTCATTTATATAGAGTAAGAATAGCAATGGTCCCAATACTGATCCCTGAAGAACCCCACTTGTTACGTTACTCCAGTTTCATTTCTGGCCTCTAATTATAACTCTCTGCTTTCTATCTGGTAGCCAGTTACGAATCCATGCTGCTACTTTACCATGTATTCCCACTGCTTTAATCTTTAGGTATAGTCTTTCGTGTAATACTTTGTCAAATGCCTTTTGAAAATCTAAGTAGATTATATCATACACACCATCCTTGTGCACTCTAGTGTCACCTCCAAAAAATAGTACATTAGTTAACCAAGATCTACCCTTCCTAAAGACACGTTGGCTGTCTCCTATAATGTTGTTACTATATAAATATTCCTCCATTTTGGTCATTATAGTTTCCATGATTTTATATATGATTGATGTTAAACTTATAGGTCTGTAGTTCCCAGGGTCAAATTTATCTCCTTTTTTTTAAATAGAGGAGCAACACTGCCAATTTTCCAGTCCAGTGGGATGGCTCCTTTATTTATAGGTTTGTTGAATATATAATATATTGGTTTAAAAATCTGTTCTCTAGTTTCCCCGAGGACTACTGGACAGATTCCACTGGGCTCTGGGGATCTGTTTATTTTAAGTGCTGCTAGCTCTCTTAGTACTTAATTCTCTTTTGTAACAATCTCTGGTAATGATGTTTGTGTAATTCTGTTAACCTTGGTATATTGCATAAATCCTCTTTTGTAAATACTTGTATATAGTATTGATTAAGTACATCTGCGATTTGGTAGTCTTTGGTCACTAAATTATCACTGCTGTCACGTAAACTACTGACTTCCTCTTTCAGTTTCCTTTTATCATTAACATATTGAAAAATACCTTATGGATTAAGTAACTCTAATTCCCTCTTCACTCTCCTGGTCTGTTTTTTAATTACGGTCTACATGCCTCTCTGTATTCTATTTGTGAGACTGCTCCCTTTGATTTAAAAGAAAGATATCATTTTATTTTATTTTTAATACTCTGCTAAATAAATCGATTTACCCATACCGGTTACTTTTGCTTAAGTTTACGTTTACTCATTTTTGGTATACTTTTATTCTCCTTTTCTAACACTGTATCCTTAAATGTAATCCAGTTGTTTTCAGCTTCATTGTCTATTAGTATTCTATCCCAGTCTGTGTTTAGAAGCTCCTGTTGCATTCCTTTGTAAACTGCTCTCCTGTAATTGTAAACCATTGTCTTTGATTTATACTGCCCTTGATTTATTGACCACTAACATATTATGGTCACTTTACATTATTGTTTGTTAATACCAAATCTAGCCATGAATTATATCTAGTCGGTGCATTCACCATGTGTGATAGGAAACAATCTTGCATTAACTCTATCATTCCCATGTCTGAACTGTTGTCTCAGGTCATGTGGTCCCAGTTGAAGTCTCCCATAATTAGGATATCCGCGTCCTTACTTATTTTTTTGATGCTTGCATATAAAGGTTCATTTAATGATTCGTCAGAACTTGGGGGCCTATAACAGACTCCCACATTTAAATCTTTAGATTTGATTTAATTTAATCCATATTGATTCATTGTTGTTGCCATTATTTTCCAGTATTTCCCATTCTAAGTAATTTTGAATGATTATTAGGACCCCTTCCCCTCTTTTATCGTGTCTGTCTTTTCTAACTAACCCATATCCTTCCATGTTAAAATCTTCTTAATCATTTGGAATTAACCACAATTCCGCTAACCCTTTCATGTCATAGTTGTCCACATTGACTACAGCTTCTAATTCTAGAAAATGTAATTCTAATGCTTCTTGCATTTAAATATAGGCATTTCAGTTTATGAACATAACTTTATTACCAACTGAGATCTGCTGGAAGTAGCCCTGGCAAGATTATTTGACCAAATTGGAAAACATAAGCATACAGTATGAGCGGTTTAGAGACCTCTTAAATCAGTGGATTTTTTTCCTTTGTATTTGTGTAACGCAATGTCTGCATGTGAGACAGGCTGCACTTACAATGCTTCAACAAACAGCCTGAGTGGAAATTCAGTTTAAGAAAGCTGCACGATATCTGTAGTTGCGCAAGGCCAAACTGGAACATTAAAATATACCCTCCCGTAACATTAAAATATACCCTCCCGCACCATTAAAATATACCCTCCCGCACCATTAAAATATACCCTCCCGTGCCATTAAAATATACCCTCCCGTACCATTAAAATATACCCTCCCGTACCATTAAAATATACCCTCCCATACCATTAAAATATACCCTCCCGTACCATTAAAATATACCCTCCCGCACCATTAAAATATACCCTCCCGTACCATTAAAATATACCCTCCCATACCATTAAAATATACCCTCCCGCACCATTAAAATATACCCTCCCGTACCATTAAAATATACCCTCCCGTAACATTAAAATATACCCTCCCGTACCATTAAAATATACCCTCCCGTAACATTAAAATATACCCTCCCGTACCATTAAAATATACCCTCCCGCACCATTAAAATATACCCTCCCGTACCATTAAAATATACCCTCCCATACCATTAAAATATACCCTCCCGCACCATTAAAATATACCCTCCCGTACCATTAAAATATACCCTCCCGTACCATTAAAATATACCCTCCCGCACCATTAAAATATACCCTCCCGCACCATTAAAATATACCCTCCCGTACCATTAAAATATACCCTCCCGTACCATTAAAATATACCCTCCCGTACCATTAAAATATACCCTCCCGTAACATTAAAATATACCCTCCCGTACCATTAAAATATACCCTCCCGTACCATTAAAATATACCCTCCCGTAACATTAAAATATACCCTCCCATAACATTCAAATATACCCTCCCGCACCATTAAAATATACCCTCCCGTACCATTAAAATATACCCTCCCGTAACATTAAAATATACCCTCCCGTACCATTCAAATATACCCTCCCGTACCATTCAAATATACCCTCCCGTACCATTCAAATATACCCTCCCGTAACATTAAAATATACCCTCCTGTAACATTAAAATATACCCTCCAGGACCATTTAAATATACCCTCCCATACCATTAAAATATACCCTCCTGTAACATTAAAATATACCCTCCCGTACCATTCAAATATACCCTCCTGTATGTGTATCTGAATGACGTAATTTGCAATTGGAAGGAGAATTCCTCTCCTGAAAAGAAACTACATGGAAACACAAATTACCCAAAAAGTATGACCAAAATATGGAGAGAAAAAGGTGATATTTGTATTTTTCTATGGAAATCTTGCCAGTCCTGTATGTGATATTATAAATTCTATCTATAACACAAACTATAATCAATAGATCACGTTCACATACATGGTTCTTTGTAGATATATATATATATATAGATATATATCATATATATATATAATACACACACACACACACACACACACACACACACACACACACACACACACACACACACACACACACACTGTATGTATATATTCATTGCTACATGATGTATATTCATTGCTCAAGATGCTACATGGACCTATCAATATGAAGCCCTTGCAATTGTATTACTATTTTATATATAATGGCATTTTATTATTTGTATTATTTTTTTCCAGTAGCGAACACACTCATTTGCTAGAAATATATTTTCTTCAATATGCAAAAGTAGTGTATGAATTACATGAAATCATTGCTTGGGAATACATGGAGGCCTCTCAGTTCTCACTCTTGTCAATGCAACACATCAAGGCACAAATGGCAGAAGCGCCACCATTTTGATAGAAAAGTGGTGACAGAGTATAGCAAAGTATGTTTCTAATCCAATCAGATCATTTTCAATGCATAGATATTTAATAGGTCATTTATCAATCATGTTTTTCATTAGGTAGTCAAGGTTTTTTTCACATTCCCTTTCAGCACGCATTCATGAAAACTATGCGAGCTGTCTGTCAGCTTAATATAAAGGAATCCACAGGGCAGAGCTAACAGCTCTTATATAATGAGCTCCTTGATAAGCAGGCAGCAGTGTGGCTCAAGAAAATCATGCATGACTCTTTGATTTGCCTTGAAAAGCAGTATGCACCAACTCCCAGCGTTCTGTGCTTACACTTAAACATACAGATCAGTTTGACGCTGAACACGTGTGTCAATTTAGCATGTAATAAACCTTGCCAGAACTTATGGTGTATCAAATGTTTTAAATATAACTGTGTACATTGCAGGGCTTGAGGAACACTCTGACCTTCACATACTAAACTGAACAGTTGTCTGCATTACGACATCTGCAAGGAAATAATGAGCCTGTGCAAAGAAAATGTGTGCTTGTTCCTCTGTGTGTGTGCCCATGCTTTGCATTTGCAGTAGAATATTTATTTATAATATCATATTGGAGCTTTATTCAAACTGTATGTTTGTATGCATTACATTCTGCTACTTTTGAACTTAAAACCAATTATAGCAATGTAATAAAATGTAATAATGAAAATAGGGCTTCTGTTTTTCGTTTTTTGTTAATTGTATTTTTTTGGTGCTTATTTTTAGCTATTTTCGAGTTTTATGTAAATAAATTTTTTGGGGGGGGGGGCTTTCATTTTTGATACTGTATGAAATTAGTGTTTTCTGTTACTTTCCGAATTGTTTGAGCGTTACTTTTTTTTTCTGTCAGAATCTGTATAGTAGTAACTCGACAGTACTTGTACACTTAAGTTGTACCTTCTTTCCTTTGCTGTCTTCCACAACTAAATCCCTATGGTCACGGGAACATTCTTCTGGGGTTTTTGTGTGTAGACATTTTTGTACCTTTTGTCACAATTCTCTGTATCTTAACTGTAACACAGCTTTAAATCCTGCTAACAAGCCTCCATCCTGACTGTAATCTCCTTTTAAATCTCGCAAGCGGAGTCTCCAATAGAAAGTGTGCTGTCACTCAGTAGTTGGGGCGGGTTTAAAGTATTCAGAACGAATCAATGATAGATGCAAGTCAGGAAGGCGGGACATTGCCCAGCAGCACTGTGAAATGTATTTATTATTATTTTTGTAGTAGGTTTTATTTTTTAACGGGAAAAGGGTAAAGTCAGCGTGAATTGATTCACCATTTCAACATTGTTTCCAGTGTTTTCCGGTGTTTATTGGATATGAACTGATTTCATTTGTTAGTATCGGTTGTGTTTTATCAGGTTTTATTGGTTAAAAGTGAAAATTAGAAGCCCTGAATATAATGTAGTGTGGTTGTCATACATGTAGGTTACATAATATGCATAATGGACTACATAATGCTACCTTAGGGCCACGATTAGTGCTAATCTATCTGTAAAAAAAAAAAAAAAAGTTTTTTCCCCTGTGCCAACATTTGAGAATTATTATAGGTACGTTTTAAAAAGGCCAATGATAATTGTTAACTATTGCTTTTTTTTTTTTTTTTTTTGTAGAGGGTCCTTTCTTATTTGCTCATGTCAGGCAGCTATCCACAGGTAACCTGATCTATAGCAAATAACTATTTTTAAATGGAAACAGTCCATTAATGACTGAGGCTTCTGTTTGTGATCGAGAGCCAGCAACAGAGGATTATCTTACGGATAGTTTAGAAGTTCAGACCTTTTCTATTCTGCTTAGTATTCCAGGAATATAAATCCTTAAAATCTTGATTTGTGTGATTGTGAGTAATGGGTCCTGTTTGGCTAGGCCCGCCCTCATTCCAGACACCCAAATACATGGAACTTGAAGTTTAATTTGATCTTAAAGCCCCGTCTGTCATCTCTCCCCAGCTCAGTTTATCTCTCACATTTCCACCATCAACACTTCTTAATAGCTGACACATCACACATTGCACTCGCTTGGGCCAGCAGTAAATAAATGCTTGATCTGAACTAAAGTGCCTGGTGAGTCTGCTTTTTAGAACAGCAATCCCGTAACTTGCATGGTATTATAAACGAATGAGGTCGTGTAAATACCTGACAGGATCTTTCCTGTACATGTGGTCTAATCAGTAAAGCTTACAATGTACAGTAGTATATGGGCTACATTCTCAGAATAAGAAAAGTAAAATCCAATATGACTGTCAAACCTTGTGGCTAATCGTGTTCATTCAGCTGTGGACATTAGTACCCATTGGCGTCTACAACGCTGTGAAATTTCAAGAGTTTCCGTGCAACGGTTTTCATTTTATACAACTTTGAAGGTTTTGTTGGTGGAAAGAAAAATAATAATAATAATAACAACAACAACAGGCTTCCCAGCCATGGGCTTGAAAGCCTAATAATAAAGCGAACACATACTCCAGCTGCCTTGAATGAAGATTCCTAGAAACCACAAATGCTAGGACATTCTGAAATCCTCCCATCTATCAATTCACTTTGTGGTGGATATAAAGCTACCTTAGAATGATTTATTGAAAAGAAAAAAAAAAAAACGATATTAAGGAAATATTTTTTATTGACTCACATGTCTCGTCAACATGTTCTTCAAACCTGCATTGAAGTACACTGTGCAGGACTATAACCTGCATTGAAGTACGTTGTGCAGGACTATAACGTGCATTGAAGTAGGCTGTGCAGGACTATAACCTGCATTGAAGTATGCTGTGCAGGACTATAACCTGCATTGAGGTACGCTGTGCAGGACTATAACCTGCATTGAGGTACGCTGTGCAGGACTATAACCTGCATTGAGGTACGCTGTGCAGGACTATAACCTGCATTGAGGTACGCTGTGCAGGACTATAACCTGCATTGAGGTACGCTGTGCAGGACTATAACCTGCTATTAACCTGCATCGGTTTTCATATAAGGTAATGGCTGCAGATACTGGATACTTAAGTCTAGTTTAAAATGTAGTGTATTATAAAATGCACGACAAAAAACACACAAAAAGAAGGTCATGTCTTTGTAGTTCTTTAGAATTTTTATTAAAATAAGATCATGTAGTAGGTATCACTTTTAAAAATACAAACATAAAACCATTTTCATTTTACACATTATTTCTTAAACTGTAGTAGGCCTAGTGCATAACTTGAAATGATTAAATAAATAAATAAATAAATCGAAATACAACTAGCATGGAGAGAAACTGAGACAGGTAATAGTTCCTAACAAGATAATTCCATAAGTCCTACACATTTTACACAACCATTAGGTCTACTAGTCTCAAATGTACAGTTTTTAAAGAATCACATGGTAGAAAACATATACCGGCTTTAAAAACATGACATCTGGTACTACACAGGTTAAAGACAGTGATCTGGTTCTACACGGGTTAAAGACAACTATCTGGTACTACACAGGTTAAAGAAAGTCCTCAATGTGCTTGCCTTGCCTTCCCAAAAATCTTACTGCTTTACTTCCTTAATCATTTCACTCCAGCAGTATCTTCAGGGAATGTCACTGGCTGAAAGCATGTGTCGGTCAATAGTGGAAGCAGCTGATTGGTTACTGAAAGGAGTCTAAAAGTACTGCTTTAATTGAGATGTATTTTACCGTGTGTAGTACCAGATAACAAATTAAAATTAAAATGGCTTTTTCAAAACTACACATTTGAGAACTGTATAGTGAATGGATGTGCATGGCAGTGAAAATGTATGGAACTAGTTTGTTAGCTACTATTACTTTTGGTTTAACAGTTACTTTTTAGGGTTAAGTTTGCTAAACAGAGTAACTGTATGAAAAGGAGTTTGATAAGATGATATGTGCAGTACCTTTCAGCTTTAGGAAAAGCTAGGATTGAGTGCTTTTACCAGTAAAGATTTGACTGCATATGTATATGCAAGTGAAGGCTATACAAAAGTAATTGGCTTTGTACTGACCTGTTATATCAATCAATCAATCTTTATTTTATATAGCGCCTTTCATAGAGGACCACCATCACAAAGTACTTTACAAGACAGTGAGGAACAATGCATAACACTCGAAATACAGTGAAATACAGGGCAGATAAGGTGTGAAATGTAAGGATCATGAATTCATTGCAAATATGATTATTGTATTAATGCACACAGCTAAAATGTTAATATAATATCTTAAAACATGTTTGTATTTTGCTTTATTTTGCCTTAATATTAATAATACTATTAATAATACTGAAAAATAAAGTGGAATGCAGCTGTTGAAATTCTCTTGAATGGCCAGTAAAATATATAAAAATTGCTTGCTAAAGAACACTATAAAAGAAATGTCCAAAACTCAGCAATGCTTTTCCAACAATGTAATGATAGAGGCAACAGCTGCCAAATATCTCAGTCTTACACACAAAAAAAACAAACTTCAAAACAGTGTCTTGCTGTTATACATAGCCATTGAAACAAGACATTCTTCTCTTTAGTATGATGTGCTGTATACCGTTTGAATCATTGGCTGCCAGGATTATACTGCACATAGAATAGCAAACTCACCACTGCATTATTCATTTCTTTCATTTATTTTAGAAGCCAGAAGGACAACAACCATCATATTTGACAGATTGGTCTCTTCCCACTGAATCAATTTATGAGTTGGCATACACCAGTTCCTCCAAGAAAAAACGCGAAGTTGAAACATTAAAGGATCTGAAGGATTTGATGAAAAGTTTGATGAGAAAAAGGTATTCCTAAAACACAATTATTATCAGTTAGGATTTTGTGTTATGCGTGTAACCCCGGTGTACCTTTACAATTGCTTCTGCGTGTCTGACTAATTAAATAACTACTGAGAGATGAAGAGAATGAAATAAATCGTATTGGAAAGAGAGCTGGGATGCTTAAGTCCTGGAAAGGGGACTGTGCCAGTGTTAATAAAGGATTATTCTCATTGAAGTCAGATATCTTAGTGAAGCCAGGAATACTGCCACTTCAGAGCAATTAGACTTTGTGATAACAAAGCTTTCGGGTTTAATCTGAATGTGGTTGCTTCATGGGAAGTGCTAGTGACAAAAGTCAGCGTGCACATTCTGCCCTTGTTATCTCTTCTAGGCTTAGATTACTTCATTCATTCTGCTTTTGTGGACAAAAGGTATATGTCAGGTGCACTGAAGTAATCCTTTTAGCCCATCCTGCTTCAAGTGACACTGGAATGAAGATGGTTTTTTTGCAGGCTATCGGTTTCCTTTGTAATGTCTAGAATCACAAGGTTACGGCACATTTTGAAGCTTTGAGGACTGGTGCTATGTTGTAAATACAATACATTGTTCTCAGTTGTGACCACCAGTGGTTGGTTGTTTATTTGTACTGAATTAAATGCAGCTAGTGAGCCAGACGCATTCTTGCCCATTGTAACACCATATATTGCTGTGCTATCATGAAGTGCTGTTGTACTCTCTTCTCACCTGCATAGGACAAGCTTCTTTTTAAGCATGATTTTTCACTTCAAGAAAAAAAAACATAAAATAAATAATTGCTATACTTGCAGTCATTATATTTCAATGTGCAATGACTTTACACACTGGTTTTGAAAACACATTGAAGACTTATTTTGGAAAGAATATTATCCCTCTTTATAAACCTGTCTCAGCCAAATAAGCTTGAGTAGAGTCATTATAATTAACTAGACGCTTAAAGTGTTCAAATTCACAATGTAATGATGGCATTGAAAACTAATAAAGATTTGTAGTATAAAGGTTAAAATACTACTACGACTACTACTACTACTACTACTAATAATAATAATAATAATAATAATAATAATAATAATAATAATAATAATAATAATAATAAACAACAACAATCAGTGACTAATATTAATAAAGGTTTTGACTTCCAAGTATTTTTTATTGAAAAAATAACCATTTTCTATTACGTTAATTAAATAACCAGATGGTAAGTCCCAAACAAAAAAATTTAATATTTATATATATATATATATATATATATATATATATATATATATATATATATATATATATATATATATATATATATATATATATATATATATTGACAGGCTGGCGAGTGGATAGAGGCCCAGAGACAGACTGCAGTTCAAAAAATATATACTTTTATTATAAATTAACACAAAATAAAAGGGCACAATGGTAAAAAAAAATAAAGATATTTAAACACAAATAAAGCAAAAAGCAAAACTTACAAAAATACAGATTTCCAGGCTGGGCAATGCCTATGCCAACGCCAACGCCAACGCCAACCTGCTTCCTCAGCTCCCTCCTCATAAATGGGAAGCAGAGGCCTCCTTTTATGTCAGGTGGCTGGGCGCTGATTGATCGTTAACTAAGTTAATCATCTAATCAACTAATCAACCCCAGCCACCTGAATATAATAAACCCAGGCAGGTAGGGGAAATTAACCCCATCCCTGCCAATTTAAAAAGGGCAGAGCTTTGCTCTGCCACATATATATATATATATATATATATATATATATATATATATATATATATATATATATATACATGGTTCAGAAGTAAAACCATAATGTTTCATTGTAATTGCTTTGCTTCATCAAAATTCTTTGATACATGCTGAATAAAAATATATCTCAGCAATTTCAGATCAGTATTATAATATTTCTTATTATTTAATTAAAATCTTTCCATCTGAGTAAAACGGGGTAACTTTCGACCTATCAGATCACTGGACAAACATGAACCAGCATGTTTGTGTGAATTGTCCCCCTCTTCTCTTGTTCTTTGATTCGTATGCATTGTGCTGAAGCTTTTAGAGAAAGGCAGAACAGCCTGTGAAGCACCTCCATCACCCAGCCTCACGAAGCTCAGAGGCAGACTTGTTACACAGTCTCCTTAGGTCAGCTTTTTTGGGGAATATTATTGTTGACCTATTGTGGTCCTTTGCATGACCCAGAAAACCACTTGTCCATAGCTTGTCACCTCCACACTGCCATGTATAGGGTTACTTGAGACAGCAATCATTTCGCCTCATACTTTCCTATTGAAATGCAAGCATGTTTTGCAGACTGATTTCAATCCCACAAAACATAATGCACATAAAATTATCTCATTTTTAAGTATTTGTTGGCATACATATACCTTATACCCTTAAATATATCACATACTAGGTCTCGCAACTGTCCAAACTAACAGAGTTTACGGGGTATCTAATTTAATAAAGAAAAAAAAAAACACCTTGCATAAAATTATTACAGGCATCTGGGTTTGCTTAACATTTTAGAGAGGAAATATTTCCCTGGCTAAAGTCAGCACTGTAAGATATTGTTTCATATCCTTATAAAGCCTTACTGAATACTTAAAAATGGGGCCTCTTTACTGCCAGAGAATGGAATCATAAACAAATACTTGTAAATATATTATTGACAAACACAAAACATAAAAAACTAAGAGAGATGAAATAAAGCATAATGGCAGTGTTCTAAGCAGATATTTTTGGAAAGGCAGTTGTAAAATTGGTAAGACGCTGCACTGCTGCAATGGAAAAAAGAAAAAACACGAATAAAATTGCTGCATTTTCTTTTTAATTTGCATCTTCGAGCTGCTCATGAAAAAACTGCAGTTACTTAATATTGCAAACAGAAAAGTGTTCATTAATACTCAGACATTAGAGTTTTGTTTTGCATTCACCAGCCAACACAATTCTACATACTGTGTATGCTCCAAAACCTGCACCAAATATAGCAAGGCCCCCCTCTACTGGGATAAACCGTACTAGTTTTTGTGTTTCTTTTATTTATTAACTGTCAGTCCATGTATTCTGTCCATATAAATATAAAGGTATTGTCATAAAAAAAAAAAAAATAAATAAATATACTCAAATTTAAGCCAACTTTCCTCTTAACTAAAATGTTCCTTAACCTTCCTACCTTTCTAGTACTATACATTTACACAGTGTTCAGGAAGTTACTTTTAAAAAGTAATCCATTAAAGATACAAGTTACTGAATAAAATTGTACCTAGTTACAGTAACTTATTACTTTGAAAAAAAAAAAAAAACATAACCAGATACAGTTACAAACCGTTACTTCTCAGGCACAGCTTTCATTTTACAGACACAAATGTATTTGTTTCAGATTGGTCAGGCTGCAGCTCGAAATACAGCAAGTAACTAACACACTCATTTCCTGCTCAGACGTCATTTTCTTGCAAGACGGTCCAAAAGGTACGTTAATGTGAATGGAAGATTTAACTTTTTCATATAAAATGTATTCCGTTACCTGTCTGAAAATGGAATCATTCCAGTTACAAGTTACTGAAAAATGTAATCAGATGGCAGTAACTTGTGACATGTCATGCCCTGCTGCCCAGTACTGCATGTGCACTGCTGCTCCCTCCTAGCAACCACAGATTCTTTGATAAATCAGTGTCCTGACGGAGCTTAAAAGCACACATTCAGTTCTTCATGATGAAACATCTGTTACAGATTGTGCGATGAAAAAGAGACTGAAAAAATAGATTAGTCCAATTACAGGGGGCGCGTTTTTGAACACTAAACAGTTTTCATAACTTTACAGAATCATTAAGCTCTCTACCTGCTTGGCATGAAAAGGAGAGCTCAGTAAGGCATTCCATATGACTCTTCCTGGTGTTGATGGCTGGAATATTAAGGCAGATTGATGGACCTCTGTGTCATCAAAGGTGTTTGCTTTAAAGAGGGCATTATTCCCAACCAGTTTCTCATAAAGAAACCAAAATAGTTTGATCTTTCCTGTTTCCTTAACATACACACACTGTAGTTGTAAAGAAGATGTAATTTGGGAGACTAAATTTAGTCGAGTAAATCGGTTTTTATTTGAAGCAGATCTCGCTCCAAACAAGATTCACCGCATTGTGGTTTTCCTGCTTCTTTATCTGTCTAGCTGGATATTACTGCTTTTTTCCCCTCTTCTTAAGTATGTATGATTGAAAAGTATTTTCTTACTCCATTTTTAAGGTGTTTCTGTAAACCTTTGCTTTGAAAACGGAATAAAGGAGCTGGTAAATGGAAGAACCTTCAAAATGTCTCAGTTTGTCCGTTGCATCACCGAATCACTGATCATTTTTGCAGATACACCCATTATACTGTTTTTGCAGGCAGATCCAATGTTAAATTATGTAAATTAGCGTGTGTCCACATGTTGTTTTCTGTAGTCACCATAGCAGATTTTTCGTAAGAAAAAAAGGGCCATTTCTAGGCTTCAGTTTATGCAATATGTTTACCACAAATACATTTAAAACATGCACACAAGAAAATCCAAGATACACACAGTATATATTGAACTGTGACGACTTAGATCAATGAGAGTAATCTTATTCATCCAATTCTCTGTCACACGTTTGCTTTTGCACGGTACTCTAGGGTCAAAGATTCCTTACAGGCTGCATTGTGTGTGCCAGGTCTTCTTTATAAAGGGTGTAACTTTTCTTTGCAAGCGAGACCTTTAGCAGAAATTTAGAAATTTGATGTCAGCATTTCAAATTTTTTTTTATATAAGACATCTCAGTGTAGTACTACTGAGACTGAATATCTTCTGATGAGTGCTCAATGTTTTGGGTGGTAAAAAAACAAAACACATATTAGCACTGATTCTAGAGGGGAAGAGAAAATACAAAATGATTACAAACTGAATGAAACTACCATGTTTCTTATTAATGAAAGTAAACAAGCCTGTTTCAGAGATCAAACAGATTTAAATAGACCACTGAACGATTTAGCGATCGAAACAGTTCTAAATAGATCACTGAATGATTCAGAGATCAAAACAGATCTAAATAGATCACTGAAAGATTCAGAGATTAAAACAGATCTAAATAAATCACTGAAAGATTCAGAGATTGAAACAGATCTAAATAGATCACTGAATGATCCAGAGATCGAAACAGATCTAAATAAATCATTGAAAGATGTAGCTCTAAACAAATTTAAATGGAAATATTTTTAAAATATGGATGACAACACCTGGGTTTCATTATGGAATAGAATGGAAATTTGATGTCAGGCTTGGCATCTGCAAATGCCAATCAAAGCCAAGGTCAATAAAATTGCTCTAAATTATGTGGGCAACATGGACACCTGAAAATATAAAGACTTTACTGAAATTAGCACCATGGGTGGGGCAATGAAAGGAAATAGTGAAGAATTGGCTACTCCTTACAAATAAACTTAATCTCATCAGAAAATGAAGGGGCTTTTTTTTGGCAAACAGGTACATAATGCTCTCATTAAAGACCTTACAATTTAAGATATGATACTTATACTGGAAGGGTTTTTTTTTTTTCCTATTGGAATTTTGTCTGAATCTGTTTGAAATTGCATTCACTGTATGCCTTATGAGTTTCAGTAGAATTTTGAAATATGTATACTTACTACATGTATTGCATGTTTGCTTTTGTTACTTAAGTCACATACATATATGTGGTTAAGTTGCAGAACATATTCCTAAAGAAATGTCTTGGTCTGCTGGAAAAAACATGTATTTTTTATTTCTGGACAAAAACATGCTGATGTATGTGTTGCATGACAATAGCTGCTGAAACCATGTGATTGTCATGCAGTTCACAATCACCGTTTCAAAAGTTCTAGTTGTGTTTTAAAAAGATAGGAGGAAATAAAAAAAAGAAGTAAATGTTTTAATAAAATCCTCAAGCCCTCATCTCCAAAGAAATGTTTAATGGTTGTTGTTGATGTCTATTATACAATCCAAACTGTACAGGAATAACTGGGCACCCAATACTGAGCTGATCTGAGGACACACACTGAAATAGCAAAACAAAAAACTAGACTGCAAATCAACCGACTTAACCAAACTTTACTGAATATGACTTACCATGTAGCCACAGCTTTTACTCCTTAGCAGCGTTTAAGATTTGTCACTAAAACTATTTGTAACCCCAGTCCTACCATGTGTAATGAAAAAAATTGTAAACATCCTTAAACAAATCTGTAAAAAATTAGAAGACTTTTTGAAAGTTTTTCAAATGAAATAAAATGAACCTCTGGGGAGCAAAAAGCCAGTTGTAGTCAATACAGGTCCTTTTGAAGTTCAGAAATATCCTTTTATTTGAATCAATCAGCTGTAAAACAAGAGGAGGCTCTTATATTGTACACATGTAAGGGGAAAGCGAGCGCCCTGCTGCTAGCAACCACAGAGTGACTGATCGTTCTTTCCAAGAGGGATAACATTCTCCTCATGCTGGGGCATTCCAACAAGTCTGTGCACTGAAGAGCCTGCATTTCAAATTGGATTTCTTCAAGTCCACTGCATATTTCATGAGCATGACATCATTTCCTAGCTTTGCCCAGCAGGCTAACTCAACACATGATTTCTATTCTCTTGTTAGAGAAGATGTGCACAAGCTTGGTAAGAGCTCGTGTGCAAAGGAAATTCATGACATATTTAAACAGTAAAGAAAAAAATAAATAAATAAACATTTAATGTGTTATTTTGTTTTTACTACATTACTACAGTGACGTTAAAATTGTATGTGAACATATTATAGCTACAGCTCATTTGATCAGTATGTACTTATTTAGTTTTGCCAATTTTGCCAATATTTATTATTTTTGCCCAAAAGCAGTCTTTAACTTTGGTTTCAGTCTTCTTTTGATTCACTCAAATCATATGTTTGGCAAGGTGACTCCTGTTAGCTGATGAGATGATATGTTGTTAATTAAGCCTCAACCTACAGCCGCCACAAGATTACATTTTAATACATTTACCATCTGCCCTAAGTATATGTACTGTATCATTTATCATCTGCTCTGAGTATATGTACTGTATTATTTACCATCTGCCCTGAGTATATGTACTGTATCATTTTTCATCTGCTCTGAGTATATGTACTGTATCATTTATCATCTGCTCTGAGTATATGTACTGTATCATTTACCATCTGCCCTGAGTATATGTACTGTATCATTTATCATCTGCTCTGAGTATATGTACTGTATCATTTACCATCTGCCCTGATTATATGTACTGTATAATTTTTTTTACCATTACAGACGCCATTTGGTAAATGAAATCGGTTTGATCAAAATTGCAATTCACTGGCATAAACATACACCCAGTGCATAGTATTCTACACAGCAATGTGCAATTGCACAGCTAAACAATACAGGGTTTCAGTCCTGAAATATTAATACAAGAATACAGGCATGGCTCTGTGTCCTTTCTCACGGTGCCCCAGGACTGGTGGTGAATACACTGTTATTTTGTGACTCGTGCAGTATTTGGAATCCAGGTTTTAATGCTGGCTGGAACAACGACAGCTTCCGGTTGTTAGCCGACTTCTAAATACAAATAAAAGGTGATTAACAAAACAAAAACAAACACTCACGGTTTCGTTTTACGGTTCTTTCAGTGCGCCATTCCACAACCATAACAAAGGAACAGATTGCTCGGCCACACACCCTCATATACCTTCAGTCACGCCCCCTTTGGTAGCGAGTGCAATCACATGTCTTCCAATCTATGACTGACACATTGCCTACCGCAGTACAACACTGACCTAGTATTGTGGCTCTGCCCCTTTTTTGGATTTCAATGTTCTTTTTATATAGTGCCTTTCATACTGGATCACTATCACCAAGCGATTTAAAAGATAGTGAGGGACAATGCATAACACATTAAATACAGTGAAATATAGGGCATAGCACAATAAATACAAACAGTAAAAAACAGTGCAAATACATTAAATACAAGGCTAGGATGTGAATTCCTAACATTGTGGATGCACATGTCATACAGAATCATACAAATAAGATGGAGTGAAAAACCTGAAATAGCAATTTAGACAGCAGCTAATAACAGATATCAGGCTTAAGAGTATTGAAAGCAAAAGAAAAGTGGATCTTGAGAGTTGATTTAAAGCGAGCGACTGTGGGAGCTACATGCACTAAGGCTGGGAGAGCGTTCCAGAGAGTTGGGGCCATGAAGCTAAAAGAGGGCTCTCCGAGTGTGGTGCATTTTTGCTTGGGTATAACAAGCAAGCCAGAGTCAGAGGATGGCTGGCATTCTAAGACACTGTTTGCCAGTTTATACTATCCTGGGGGCATAGAGCCATATACTTAGCACAATATCCTCATCAAGCTCACAGTTCAACACAGCTCAGCACAGTTAACAGAACTTCATTATAATTATTAAATTTAGGGATAGTTACCCCATCAACAACGATTTTAACTAACAGATTAACCACAATCCCCTTACCTTGTAACAAGTTGATTCCCACATGCAGCGCAGAGGTCAGACAATGATCACAGAGTACAGCACGTGTGTCCTCAGTTAGGAAGTCAAACAAAATATCTGCACAGTTAAGATGCCAATGTAAGTGCGGTAGGCTCAAACCATCCAGTTTGGGGCACACTGTTCCTGATATACAGCGCCCTCACAGGTCAGGAGGGAGATTGTTGACTCAGTTTCACAGCCTGTTAATAATGTTTTTACACAGTCAGCACTTGAAATTTTATATACATGTGTAGAGCATTCTTACAAATACAGCTGGGCATGAGTGACGTCAAAAAACTCTTGCCTTCATTATGCGCCTCATAGATTGTATCCATGCTTTACTCTCTCAGGATAGGGGCTGTCTGGCAGCTCAATATTTGCTGTGCCAAGCAGTAATTGCTTAACTGAAAAGATGAGAAAGAGCCTAAAACTAGGAACACCAATACTAAGAGTTACTAGCGAGTGTCTTGTTGTTTCAGTTGGTCACAGGCATTCTCCTTTAACAAACTTGGGTTTCTAACCAAACAGGATGCAGGCTGCTCTATAGTTCCTGTGCCAGCCATGGTTCATTTGTTCTGTCCACACTGTCAGAGGCCTTGGAATAATACATTGGGTGTGAATTGGGAAGACTGAAGGTGACACTATTGGATTTCTGGTGGAAGCACAGTGTCAGATACTGATAACAAAACAATAATGGTTGAATGTGACATGCTGGTTGACTCAATGACATGTCTTTATATGAGACTACAGTATGACACTTATCTAACACCACATACAAAATACTGTTGTGTACAAAATGGTGTGCGTATCGCAATTGACTTTCATTAGGGTTCAAAATCCATACACACTGTGATATACTGCACAGGACACTGTCCATTTTGGAAAAACAGGACATGAGAAGATCTACAGGAGCAGCCTGTTGCTATAACAGGAGGAGGCATCTAGTGTACAGTCTCTGGTTAGTTTATAACATGAGGAGGCATCTAGTGTACAGTCTCTGGTTAGTTTATAACAGGAGGAGGCATCTAGTGTACAGTCTCTGGTTAGTTTATAACAGGAGGAGGCATCTAGTGTACAGTCTCTGGTTAGTTTATAACAGGAGGAGGCATCTATGACATTAGGCTTTTTAATTGAGAATGAATGAGTTCTTAGCAATGAGCAGTTGTAATCTCCCTTTTATTGTATAACAGTTCACACTTTTATATCAGGCATTAGGGATTAAGATTATAAGTGTATGATAAATCACCTAACAGCAGCGCTCATGTAGTGAATATTTGTTTTTCAGGTGTCAGGTTCATTTGTTAGAGAATCTTGTTCTAAAAGAATCTCACTCACAACCCCCCAAGGAATCCCCAGCTCCTGGTTTGGGAATCACTGTTTCTGTCAAAACATTTGTCAAAGAAAACATTTGTCGAAGAACGTTCTTGTAGTTTTATTCTACTATTGAGTGTTTTGTATTTCTGGCTGAAGAATTGTTACACTG
Organism: Polyodon spathula; assembly: GCF_017654505.1. NCBI lineage: Eukaryota > Metazoa > Chordata > Actinopteri > Acipenseriformes > Polyodontidae > Polyodon > Polyodon spathula. Next base: position 75,411,266 of record NC_054539.1, read on the forward strand.
ATAATAAATACACTAACAAATAAATAAATAAATAAATAAATGTTCAAGAATGCAAAGATAGCAAACTGGCATAAACCTACTTTTGCAATTTTGCTGAGACAAAGCATTGCACTGACAAGGTGTCAGTTTTTGTGCACTGCTATTTTCAGATAAATGATTAGGCTTGATGGAAAGAATGATCTACCTCACAAGTTCTTCTTGTTGCCTGTTGCGATGACATCATCAAAAGCACAAATCATTGTGCTAGTTCCTTTGAAGTTACTGTAATTGTGTAGAAACAATATATATAACAGTTTTGGCTTAACAGATAGGAGATGCTGTACATTGATATTTCCATACTGACTGCATTGCAAACTTTTTTCTCCTACCTCTGGCTTGGGTGTTGATATCATCTTTAATGAATAGCTGAATGCCACAGGAGTGTTGAATGATATCGATCATGTCAAAGGGGTAGGGTTCAAGTCTTAAAAACAATCAGAAATTCCATCTTAACTATCTGGACGGCTTCCATAATGCCACACACTCTGTGATTACTCTTGTAATAGACCTACACCAAAATAAAACTTGGCAGCAAACCCTGGCCTTCCCCTGCTTACACGTGAATGCTCCCTGTTTGCACATTTCAGCAGCTCTTTGTTGCTTTGCTCTGATTGAGGGCAGTGATAACGGTGTGGGAGAGATTGTCTCATAACGCTGGATTGCAAGCACAGGATTCCTGGCAGCTCAGCAGCTCTTTCTGTGTCTGAATGGCGTAAATTGGACGATTTTCCTTCTCTCAGGAGGACTTATCGTCTGCAAGGCCAGAGACTGTATATAATTTGCAAAATACTATGCTGATAGTGTAAATGAGTTTAATAGCTGTCGAGGCCCAGTTTAGCATTTTAATGTTCCCTGTGCAGATAAATGATAGCAGAATGCTGCTTGTTTAAGATACAACTCCAATGCAATCAATCAGGCACTAGCTGCTGAATGATCTGTGTTTACGTTTGTGGCAAGTCTAATTATGTTGTGTCAAAGCCGTTAACATCTTGTTCAACAGAAATGAATTCTCCCTACGGCAGCTGAGCTGTCTAACCTGAATATTTCTTGTTTTGACTGCTTTTATAGGTTTCTTATTTCTTTTAATTAATCACAATTTGATTAAAGCTATTCTTTTCAAAGCGTTATTATAAGTTGTGGGGACCATAATTAGACACGTCTTACTTAGGTATATATTTATGGTATTTTTACCAGTATCTACTTGATAACTGTCCCATGAAAATGGCTTTGCAGGTTGAGCATTTTCTTTGTGTCAAGAGACTGCAGCTGCAGTGCTGGTGGAACATGTTTTCAGTAGTTAGTTGTTATGGTTTGCTAGACATGTGAAGCAGACAGTTCAGGAACTGAAGGCGTTATCTTGCAGGCTGATCTAATCGCATTTTTTTTTTTTTAAACCTGTCACCTTATGCAATTAATCTTAGATCAGTTAATTGCTTACATGCAATGCTTGAACCCTGCCCAGGCGTCTGTTTAATGGGACCTACACTTATTAGAATTTAAGACACACGGCCTTGTGGAAGAGGACGCAAGTAAATGCAATTAAGGGTTTTTGCTATTAAAAAAAAAAAAAGTAACAAATTTGTACCAGCTTTTATCACCAATAAAGGATTAAATAAGGAACTAACTACACATGAACAGTAAACGTATTGATCTCACAGTTGTTTCTCATTAACTACACCTGAATTGTGAAAAACGATCTCTTGCCATTTTTTTAGTACAAAAGGCATTCCTAATCCCCAAGTTAAACAGTTAAAGCCTTTTCTCCAAAACCTTTCAGATAAATAGTTCAAGCTCTGAAACTGAAATTTAAGAAGACAGAACTACCAATTGGACTTAAAAGTATATTCAGAGTTGATAAACATACTCCTAGATATACAAGGATATAAGACATTTTGGAAAAAGGAAAATACATTGTAAGGCCAATTCACTGATCCTTTTTTTTTTATTTTCTTGGCTGATGGTTTTAATGAACATTACACATCATTGCCACTATTTCATTTTCTGATACTATGGTTAATTAATGAATATATCTTAATTGTATTTATATATATATATATATATATCTTATATATATAATGTAAATTTGACAACTGGTACAGTCAAATGCTACGATTATCTCACGAAATCGGTACCATACCCATCCCCCCATTTGGTAACTATGTCTAGAAATTGATCTTTAAAGTAGTCATTTTTGTTTCACTCAAAAACAAAGTGAGTTAGTGACAAGTTAGGGTGAGCCAATCACTCAAGCTCTGTTAGTGAGTGTGTTTCAATCCCCTGGCCAAACACACACACTTGTTTAGTGTGTGTGTGTTCGGTAGGGTTAAAGTGTTCATAAGAGGGTTAAGGCCAATTACAGGTTCCGTAAGGGGTCCGGTTTGGGAGACAATCCCAAACCCAGGGCTCTGTTAGTTCGTGGGTGGGGGACGGTTTAAGAATGTGTCCCCTGGCCAAACCCAGGCTCTGTTAGTGTGTGTGTCTCAATCCCCTGGCCAATCCCAGGCTCTGTTAGTGAGTGTGTCTCAATCCCCTGGCCAAACCCAGGTTCTGTTAGTGAGTTTGTCTCAATCCCCTGGCCAAACCCAAGCTCTGTTAGTCAGTGTGTCTCAATCCCCTGGCCAATCTCAGGATCTATGTTAGGTAATGGAAAAGGTTTCAGGTGATGAGTGTTATGTTTGACGGTGTATTTACATAGTAGTTACTTAGTAAATACATAGGTGCTTACACATAATTACAATGTACTTAATGTGTAAAACCTAACCCTAAACTGAGCCCTAATCTTAAACCTACTCTCTCTAACCCTAACCCTAACTCTAACCCTTTTCTGATGCAATTGTGTGCTTACATATATGGTGCAAACAGATTTACACGTTAAGTACATTGTGCATCATAATATTGTAACTATGTGTAAGTTTGCATGCGTTTATTATGTAACAATACAGTAATTAGAGACACTTAATGTAAAGTGTTACCCAGTACTCAACACATCAGTTTTTTGAATTAATTATGCTTTTTTTATCATTCCTAATATAAATACATTTACTTTTCTATTATTAATTAAAAGGATTCCTTGTGTCACTCAATTATATTCTGGATCATTATAAAAGGCAAGTATATTTTTCCAATGCAGCACTTGCAGATTATAATGGGTTGGCAATGTGTTGACTGTAGTCCAAGGTCAATTACATTAGAAGTAGGCTCAACATTCTAATTGTTTTCAGACTAAGCAATCACACAAATGAGGACTGGACCTCTTCGTACACACTGCTAGCAGCTCTTGAGAGTACTGCACACTTCTCCATTCCACTCTGCAGATAAATTCATTTTACCAATGCAATGTGAAAAGGGACAAACATCAAAGCATTTTGTAAAAGTGGATTTATTAATATGTTTCCTGTTTTCTTGACCAGTAAATATAGTTTACATTTTGTGTATCATAACATGGACTGACAATCTATCTTTTTAAATGTAATGTTAAAAAAAAAACAAATCCCAGGTTTAGCACTGCAGTGAAACCTCACTATTAAAGCCAGTTAAGAGACAAACAAACTGTGCTTACATATTGAATTAAATACTGCTTTGTAGTTTTTTCATATACTTAACGAAAAACTGACAAAAATGGAAAAATATGACATTTTGAAATCTAACATGAAATGCTGTACTACTGTTATGGCTTCCGGTAGACTTTTGTGATATCATTTTGAAAGTTAATTTGATTAACTATGATTTGATTAATTTTAGTTAATATGATGTCTAGTAAAATCTCTAAATGATTTTAGTATATATATATATCTATATATATATATATATATATATATATATATATATATATATATATATATATATATATATATATATATATATATATATATATATATATTTATTATTGTCTGTTTCAACCCTAAAATTGTAGGTGATGCTAAAGTTCTGTCTGTAGCTGTAGTCAGACTGCTCTGCAATATGACTCTCATTCTTCTAAGAACTGAAATTCATGTTTGAGGATTGCATTGTAGCGCATCTGCCAACATGGAATCTACTGCAAACATTAACAAGCCAGCACACTCGCAAATCTTTTTTTTTTTTTTCTTTTATTGGCTTGCTCTTGGAACAGTGGTTGCTGTTTTCAGTTGGGTTTTAATCCAGAGCCTTGTTTAACTAATACAACGAAGGCAGTTCGGAAGCTGTTTCTAGTTGCTTGTGTACCAGTGCTTTAATAATTGGTTTACTTTGTGTTGCAAAACTGAACACTGAAAAAGCGATAAAAAAGAACAATATATTCAAACTCTTTAAATCTATGAAATCAAATCACTTTGTTTTAATATCTAAATGTGACACGGATCATCGTCATGTCAAAATGCTTGTAATAAGATTAAGAACAATAATGTGATCAGAATCTTAAACAGGCAACTAGATTGGTAGAAATGTTTAGTTTTCTTGGAAAGAATGCCTCAATGATGCCCAAACTCAATGAAGCAGGTATTCTTACAAGACTGAACAACCAGTATATTCAAGCATGCTTATGCTTAGACACAGTGTATTGTTTCCTGACTTTGTTTAATACATGTTTCCTTGTGTAAAATCTAAATCTACTCAGCAGGTTCCAAACAGAGCCCACCATTGTTTTTCATTACCTTCAGTAAAACTGCTTAAATGGGATAGGGGTAACAAGATTATTACGTTAGGAATTCTTAGCTTTAAACAATGCAGAAAACAACAACAATTATTATTATTATTATTATTATTATTATTATTATTATTATTATTATTATTATTATTATTATTATTATTATTATTATTATTATTATTATAAATTGATGGTCCCCAGGTGGGGATATTAAGAAACAAATCTGTGTCTTTGGCTAAACAGTACTTCCGAAAGTACTGAAATTACCAAAGATTACAAAAAAATCTTGAATAACACATTTAAAAAATGTAAACAAGGGTATGTTCTTTTTATTTTCAAATCTGTAAGGATCTGTGCATCTTTGCAGTTGTTTTGTAGGAACAATGCAGTCATGATATGTTTACTGTTTACAATAGCAAGCTGCCACCTTCAGTTCCATAGCTCTATTATTGCCTAAAGTAGACAAAGCTGCACTTTCCTCTGTTCTACACTTCTGTAAAGGCTGCGCTGTAGTAAAGATAAGCTGCCAGATTTATCAACATAAGGGCTTATTGAAGAAGTACAACAAACTACATTATTTTAATCTAAAAGATGTCAATGTGGGTGGTAAAGCAACAACAGAAGCTTTACTGCAAACCAATGCATTCGATATTGATTGAGTCAAAATTACTCTTACATTAAGAAGAAAATTATTATTGAATTCCATAACTTGATATTTTTATTTTATTCCAAAACATTAACTTGTTTATAATCTCTTTAAGAAATAAAAGCATACATACATATATATATATATATATATATATATATATATATATAGAGAGAGAGAGAGAGAGAGAGAGAGAGAGAGAGAGAGAGAGAGAGAGAGAGAGAGAGAGAGAGAGAAAACCCTTTTTTTCCTCAGTTCAAAGTAGTTTTTTATTTGCTTATGTATTTTTTTATTGTTTGTTTGTATGGATTGGTACAGCAATATGTGGAAATGTAGCACTGTAGTATTTATAATATACTAGAATGTACTTGCAAATATATAAGAGTTAATTCATGGCAAAACTAACTATTAATTAAAACCCATAAATATTGTGGGCCCTATTTTTAAGCAATTGTAAATGGTATGACACATTCATGCATTCATCTCCTCAAGATTGCACTACTGCAATGCTCTTTTGACTGGGGTTACTGTTCAAGTACTCAACTGGCTTCAGTATGTGCAGAATTCTGCAGCCCGGGTTTTAACTCATACCTCTTCTTGTGAGCACATAACACCTGTACTGTGTAAACTGCACTGGCTCTCTGTGAGGTATCGGGTTGACTACAAAATTCTGCTCCTTACCTAAAAGGTTTTAAATGGTGCTGCCGCCATTTAGCTGAGAGATCCATTGCAAGAGTACATTTCAGCATGCAATTTAAGATCTATGGATGCCGGTTGTCTTATTCAGCCTAGGACTAGGCTCTGTACTGTGGGAGACCAAGCATTTTGCAGTGCTGCCCCGCGACTATGGAACATGCTGCCTAGATCTATTCCATTCTGAGTGTGGATATTTTTAAATCTCGCTTAAAGACACACCTTTTTAAAATAGCGTTTGCTGATTTATTTGAACTTTTGATTTGTTTTAATTTAACTGGTAATTTATCTGTACCTTTGTATACTGTATGTTTGTATTGTTGTTCTTGTACAGTGCTTTGGGAATGAGAAAAGCTCTCTAAAAATAAAATGTATTATTATTATTATTATTATTATTATTATTATTATTATTATTATTATTATTATTACTTTCTAAAAGGATTTAAACAATTATAAGGTGTACACCGAGCAAGACACTGCTTGGATGCAGGAAGTATCTGGTAAATAGGTAGTTTATTGCTATTTATACCCTTAAATGGTTCTATTCCTCTCTGAAAATGTGTTGTTGCTCTTGTTTCAACCCTTGCAATGTTTACCACAGTAAATGTGCAGTTTCCCCATGCTTTCCCCAAGGTCATGCTATACCATAGTTTACCACAGTAAATGTGCAGTTTCCCCATGCTTTCCCCAAGGTCATGCTATACCATAGTTTACCACAGTAAATGTGCAGTTTCCCCATGCTTTCCCCAAGGTCATGCTATACCATAGTTTACCACAGTAAATGTGCAGTTTCCCCATGCTTTCCCCAAGGTCATGCTATACCATAGTTTACCACAGTAAATGTGCAGTTTCCCCATGCTTTCCCCAAGGTCATGCTATACCATAGTTTACCACAGTAAATGTGCAGTTTCCCCATGCTTTCCCTAAGGTCATGCTATACCATGGTTTCCCATGGTTTGCCATGTTGTTTATTTACCTCAGCATACCTCTCTGGATTTCACAATGCTTACCTATGCTTTACCATGCTTTTAGTAAATCTGCTAAAGGAGAATACTGGGCCCCCCACGTTTGCAAGGGAGATGCTTTGGTACTGTAATATCGGAAAATTGACCCATGCAACAAAGAAGTAAGAGTAATCGTGCAACCAAAAAGAAAATTCTTTTTGAAGATTGAGCGTCTGTGTATTAGGAAAGATCCATTTGGAGAGGCTTGCCGTAAGTCTGATATTGATCACTTTTCAATGTAACAAAGAAATTGTTTTCGTGGAACAGCCCAGTAGAGAATGATTATCTGATTGATTTTTATCAGGACCCAACACCAAGATACCAATGTTTACAAGTGTGCATAAAGCCAGGAATCCCAATGTGAGAGCTAGCACCCACATATGGTGCAAGCTATGCATGTTGGGGCCTAGGACCCTCAAACAGCCATGCATAGAGAACACCAGCAACTGGACTGCCATTAAACCTGATTTAATATAGCCATGCATAGTGAACACCTGCAACTGGACTGCTGTATGAACCTGATTTAATATAGCCATGCATAGAGAACACCAGCAACTGGACTGCCATATAAACCTGATTTAATATAGCCATGCATAGTGAACACCTGCAACTGGACTGCTGTATGAACCTGATTTAATATAGCCATGCATAGAGAACACCAGCAATTGGACTGCCATATAAACCTGATTTAATACAGCCATGCATAGTGAACACCTGCAACTGGACTGTTGTATGAACCTGATTTAATACAGCCATGCATAGAGAACAACAGCAGCTGGACTGCCATATAAACTTGATTTAATATAGCCATGCATAGAGAACAACAGCAACTGGACTGCCATATAAACCTGATTTAATACAGCCATGCATAGAGAACACCAGCAACTGGACTGCCATATAAACCTGATTTAATATAGCCATGCATAGTGAACACCAGCAACTGGACTGCCATATAAACCTGATTTAATATAGCCATGCATAGTGAACACCTGCAACTGGACTGCCATATAAACCTGATTTAATATAGCCATGCATAGAGAACACCAGCAACTGGACTGCCATATAAACCTGATTTAATACAGCCATGCATAGAGAACACCAGCAACTGGACTGCCATATAAACCTGATTTAATACAGCCATGCATAGAGAACACCAGCAACTGGACTGCCATATAAACCTGATTTAATATAGCCATGCATAGTGAACACCTGCAACTGGACTGCTCTATGAACCTGATTTAATACAGCCATGCATAGAGAACACCAGCAACTGGACTGCCATATAAACCTGATTTAATACAGCCATGCATAGTGAACACCTGCAACTGGACTGCCATATAAACCTGATTTAATATAGCCATGCATAGTGAACACCTGCAGCTGGACTGCTCTATGAACCTGATTTAATACAACCATGCATAGAGAACACCAGCAGCTGGACTGCCAGATGATTTAATAAAAGCGAAGACTTTAAAAACCATGTGAGGACTGAAACAGAAAATGATATACAAAGTGATTGTAAACATCAAGGAGAATACATTGGTTAAGATAACTGCTATATTTCATGCCTGTTTTTCTTGCACGTTAGGTTACTAGAGATTCTCACGCTTACAAATATTATAATTGTAAACTTGGTTGCTTTTCTTCAAAAAAAAAAAGAACCCGTCCCTAACCAAGTCCTCAGCAAGCGCATAAAAGCTCTGTGTGTTATTCTTTCTTGTCGCTTCTTTTTGTTTGGGCTGCTTGGTCAAGCGCTGGAAGCCGAAACAGGAGTGACCGCTAAGAACCTGGAGGAAGGGCTGCCCTCAGCCACCAATTCCCTGAGGTTTCCCCCTAAAAAAATAAAAAATATGTGAGTAGGTGGTTTTTCCTTACCTGAGTGCTGAGCAGTTCGTATTTAGTAGTTCTGTGGGGTGAGTGGTCGGATTGGATAGTCTGGGCTCTCTCCCCCAGAGCAGTCAGTCGGGCCGTGTCGCAGCTGCTGATTTTCATTAAATTTAATATTTGGGGGCTAGGTGGCAGGGTGCCACTGTGGAGTGCGTTAATTATTTATTATTATTTATTCATGGTTTGGCGGTCTCGTCTTTTGGGGGGAGGTGGCTCATAGCCACTTCCTATCTGCAACACTGGGATGCATGTAACTGCTCATGTTTTTCTAGCCAGCCTCATGCAGGTAGCCGTCGGGCACCCACGGACAAGGCCTCCGGCCAAATTTGTCTTTTACTTGGGCCCTGAGTGCCCACCACAGTTCATAAATCATCTGCAGTTGCAATCATCGTCATTTATTCATCGCCATTCATTCATTGCCATTCATTCATTGCCATTCATTCATTGCGGATTCTCCGTGCTGAATAGGCAATTACATTTTTTTTCCCAAGTGTTTATTTTAAATAGACTGTTATCACAAGCAAATCTTGCATGCCGTGGTGAGCACAGCATTGGAGTCAGTTTCTCATGTACTACATCGTGAAGCCACTTTGCATTATACAGTGCATACTTCTGTACATACATCTTTATTGCTGGGGTGGGGGGATTTGCATATAGACTGCCAACAAAAATCAGATGAAATTAAGATAAACGAGGACCTTTGTCACCTTGCCCCTGTGATAAGGTTGCTACATTCATGCATTGAGCTTTGTTAAGAACTTGTTTAACCAGATCATTGGCACCACAGCTGTCACCATGACAATATTTAGTCATTAGTCTAATTTGTCGTTGTGGCAGGGTAAAGTATTCTCCCTTGTTCAGGGGTGAAGTGTGGCCTCTTGACCAGGGGCGACGTGGTGTGTGCTAACTCTAACATGTGCTTCAAACACCATGTTGATGAGTCATTGTCTTATCAGCTACACCTGTGCCTTAGTGATAGGTGCAGGGCTAATTCAAAGGATGGGGTTTGTTGCATATAAGGGGAATGTGTGTTTGAGGGAGCTGGTCATGCTTGGGAGTTCTAGATAGAGGAGAGGAGCCCAAAGTCTATACAAACAGTAATACAGTGCCTATGGAAAGTCTACACCCCTTGAACATTTTTCACATTTTGTTGTGTCAACGTCACAGTTTCATGCATTAAAATGAGGATTTTTT